>NC_092699.1:36752495-36850095 GCF_964275005.1 Diadema setosum | reverse complement strand
CAAAAGATGTTCAAGGATAGCAATTGTTGCTAAAATGGCAACTTCTTGTAGCAACAGCCAATCAGGAAGCAGGATTCTTGTAATTACCATGACGCTTGCCATTGTGGCAAAGAGTTGCTATCATCATGGAAATGTTCTATGACATGGAGCCCAGATCTTGTAAATCAGCTTCAACTATATATTCGAGAAGCAGCAATGCATACGCCTGTATATATCTCATCTTTTCTGTCTCTATTGTTGCTGCCGTCTTCATTGGTAGTAAGGAAAGATTTAGTATAAACATCATCGCGAATGTGCACGATTGCTGCTGGAAATGTTTAAACATACGTCACATCTGCTTTGCATGATGCCTGGGGCAGGCTGTTTATTTACATCTGTTTGCGAGGTTTATGTGGGTGGTTATTTGGCCCAGGACATGAGCAGCCATTTACGAGCCATTCTGGCTCAGTGGCATAAGGAAAATTTAGAACATGTTGGTGATTAGCCCCATCACAGATTCTTGGAATTCTGAGATCATTGCCACAAAATCTAAAGTGAAAACAATGGTATCATTATTATATGCAAACTCTGGATGATGAAACATTTATGTAATCAATGTGCATACTAGGCTCCCAGAAGCTTTATCATATCACAGGAAAATGTTCTACTTCCTTTTATGGTTCTGACATTTCTTTGAAGTATTTGCGATGTCAATATAGTTGCTTCCAAACATTTGCATGATTTTGCTTCGTTGTAGTGGGTATGGTGCCATTGATTGGTGTTACATTACAGAGGGAAATACTTCAGGTCTAGTTTCATAGAAAAACAACAGAAACCAACAGCATAGTTGAGAACAAACAGATTTTATTACAAGGACGGTTAATTTAAGAGCCTTTTACATACATGTGTATTTGGTTGGTAATTGAGAAGTCATGCCTGTTGTGTATGTTGTTTGTGTACCGTACTACATAATGCAGCATAACATAACTTGGCAATACCAACCTCTTCAACAACTCCACATCTTGTTGTCAGCTACTTCAGCTTGATTCTTTGGTTCAGGTTTTGAGGGTTAAAATTAAGTCCAATACCACCCTGCATGCACGTTCAAATTGACTTCAGTTAAAGTTGAGTCAGATGAACATAATGGAAAGCGTTTCATCAATATTTGGCATTAAGTAAAGAAAGGTGTGCAGAATTTTCAGAGTTTTGCATATCCATTTTCATTAAAATGTTGATATTGGAGGTAATAACTAAAAGATTGAATCAAAAGAAGTTATGATGTTATCAGTTGAGAAGTCTCCTGTTAA
This sequence comes from Diadema setosum, assembly GCF_964275005.1. Lineage (NCBI taxonomy): Eukaryota > Metazoa > Echinodermata > Echinoidea > Diadematoida > Diadematidae > Diadema > Diadema setosum. The sequence goes on along the minus strand of NC_092699.1, from coordinate 36,848,809 downwards.
CCTGGGTGGAAACTTTCAATAAGTTTCTGTTTTGAAGCTGAAATTAAAATGAATTAAATTTGTATCACTAACATCAAATTATTGTCAAGATGAAGTTTAATGTAGCAATAGCATATTAAAAAGGAAGGGGGTCATGTTTTGCAGGACCAGAAAGATGATTTTTAGTGAGATTTCTTCGTACAGCAATGTGGGAGTTGTGATATGATGATAATGTTTGTGACTGTTATTTCTACACTCGTGAATGCATTTTAAACTTCGCATTCTGCAAATTTCCTCTGATTTTGATAAAAATTCAAGTATTTTGATTTATTTGACTTTACGGCATATCAGAGTTGAAATGAATGGGAGTGGAATGTCACTTGAAGCCTCATCGATCTTCGTCACTTACTGGCCTAAATTTTAAAATTGATCTGTGTCGACTGATCGGTATTAAGAAACATACTTCGTACTGCTCATTCTGCACCAAAATAGATGAGTGATACATCCTGTAATCGAAACGGGATGATGGAACCGAATAATTTTAGGAGGACTTCCTCCTATATTGAAAGCAAGAAAGATTCGAGTTGATGTCGAACCCCGTTCCCACTTGAAAGATACGAATGTGCATACGTACATGTACACATGCTTCAATCAAGATTAAACCCAAAAGGTTGTGCCAGCATCATGTCTCATTTGTCTGCATACTTTGTGAGTTCATTCTGCCATGATGAAATACGAGGTCTGGACACAAAGTACTTCAATCATTGAGGCTGGCATGCTCAAATTATAAATGCTTGAAGCTTTACACCAGTGTGAATGGGGTCTTATGAGAAGACCATACTGTGATTGGAGTGGTTCCAGGGAATGTGTCCTATCATAGTTATTAAATGTCTTCACTCATGTCGGGGACACTGTCATTAACTGATGAGCCACCTCAGACTGTCCTTTTTTCGCTGATGTGAATGGGGCACCGTCGACAGATCTCATTCCAGATGTGGGGGAGTGAGAGGGGGGGGGGATGGAGCCTGGACTTGCCCCACCCTCCCCTTACTCACATCCTGTGTCCAGTAAATGCACGGGTCGGGTCGCACGTTTCCCCCCAGCAGCCCATCCCCACAAACACTTCAGTCCGCTGCCCAGCTTTGAGCCGCATCTGCATTGGTGTGGAGGAGTCTTGTAGAGATTGATGTTGTGGATGCACTGCGGTGTCTGGTCTAGAGTGAAAGTGGAGATCAAACGTGGGCAGATCTTTTTCTCTCACTTTACGATAGTTTCACACTCCTACTAGTATTTCAATGGATTACAGGGAGCGAGGGAGGAGGTAAGTTCTGAAAAGAAATGTCTAATAGCCTCCACAGCTCAAGATGGTGCAGCTGTATAGCCACGTATCTGCCATTCTAATTAAGCCGTGTGTCAAATGCTTTCAGGTTTACCGGTATGTTTGTGTCTCAGGAAACTGTGTACTGGCAGCATACATTGTACATGTATGTGTATATATTGCATTTGCCTGCCATCAGTTAAGTATTTTGCAAAGTAGACTACTGTATACGCTGAATATCTCGCGATGTTTTTATTTTTGCGAATTGCACGAGTCGGGTGCCATGCGCGAAATTAAAGACATGCGAAAATAATGACTCTGATCCCAATATTAATGTGACGCACACACATATTCTTCGTTCAGTACAGTACTCCACGATCGCGAATTTAACCACTCACGAAATCATCGGGAAGTCCTGATTCGTGAAAATTTAGACTCGCTAAATAGGCCCGTTCACAAACAACGAAAATCGAAATTTCAATCGCGATCCAAATTTCGATTTTCTTTTCGACCGTTCATACACAGGGAAAAATTGCACTTCGCAGCAAGGAAAGAACGATCAGTGGCCAAACTGCGCATGCGCGAAACTTGCATGACCGAAGACTGACCCCGCCCGCAGTCCCAATAGAGTTTCGCACGCGCTACGAACGATGGGATTAAAAATACCGATTTCCGAATCTCGATCGCGCTCACACACACGACGCTTGGCAAAATAATCGCGATTATTCTGAAAAATCGCACTAATAGTGCGAGTTGGATCGCGATAAGGATCGCGGTAATTAGTGAGATTTTTCTGTCCACACTGGAAAAAATTTCGAAATTTTGATCGCGATAAGAAAATCGATTTTTAAATCGCACTTTTTCCCTTGTGTGTGAACGGGCCTACTATATGGCGTTTACAGTAGACCTGTTCATGTTGGGTGCTGTTTTATGTTAATGAACTCATTTCAGCCATTTGGGGGGGGGGGGGTAGCAATAGTTTATTTATACGCTGGCATAGCAATGCATCTGTCTCATCACCTTTCTTTCTTATTTTGGAAACCCCCCCCCCCCCCCCATTAAGGCTGACGTACAGTGTTTCTCAGTTGGTCTATAACTGTTTAAATGACCATTAACTATGCATCTGTGTCTCACAGTTATTTATAATTGTATCAGGAATGAGAGGGTTACCAATGCACTGGACATTATGAGGATATCTTTTTTTTGAATAATGAGAAACCTCTTATGAAATACGTGTATGTAAGAGCATATAATTCTAATCTCAAGGAATTCTAATCTCAAGGAATTCAAAGTTCATTTGATAAAAATTGATTTTGAAATGGTCGAGATATCCAAAACAAAGCTATCCGAATTGAAGGTGGGACCCATCTTTTATTAGGATTGCTGTGTTATACCTTGTTTTTGGATATCTCAGCCATTTCAAACCACTTTTCATCAAATAAACTTTGACTTCCTCTTAGAATTCTATGCTGTTTACATTTCAATGAGTGGTTTCTATCATGAGTATCTTGCAAAAAGTTGAAAGCTGAATCCTTATCTTGACCAATACAATACCATGGGCGGTACAATACAAGGGCGGTGAGTTGGCTCAGTCGGTAGCGCGTCTGCCTCACGATCACGCGGCCCGGGTTCGAACCCGAGTCTGGACTGAGCAATGTTGTGTGTAAACATACCGTCCCCTCTAGCAAGAGGCAAAACACTCTGTCCCTCGGATAGGACATAAAATGGAGGTCCCGTGTATGAGAGAGTCACAGCTCATGCACGTAAAAGATCCCGCTTCATTCATTCATCGCAAAGAGCAGGGTGTCTAACCCGGTGAAGTGGTCCCACCCCACATCCAACTGGACCCCATGGAAGACCAGCTTATTGTAGCTGAATATGGGCTATCCAGCCATCTTCACAGATGGAAAATGAACAACAACAACCACAACAACAGCAACCATCCCTTTAATCATTTTAACAATTTAACTCCTGTTGATGAGATATTAACACTCAGAATGCACATCTCTACCAATCTCTCTCAGGCAACCGTCGAGCGTAGCTGCGGCACCTTCAGCGCGGGCTCCGGCCCAAGCCCCTGCCCCGGTCCCTGCCCCAGCCCCAGCCCCAGCTCCGGCCCCAGCGGGCCTGACGGGGCCCGACTGGTCCTACCATGTGCCCAAGCCCACAGACCAGCCCATCTCGGCGCCGGCGAAGTCGGGAGCGGAGGCAGAGATCGACGCCCTCACCAATCTTCTCGTTGCTAACATGGGGAGCATGGGAGAAACAGAAGGGGAATACTTCGGTGAGTTTCAATTTTAAAGTTTGTTTCTAGTTAAAGGGATCATAAAATATTGGTTGAGACCTTATTTCAGGTTTCTAACATTTTTTGGTGAGATAATGAGAAACCTCCTATGAAATATGAAAGAGCATGTAATTCTATGAGGAATTCAACGTTTATTTGACGAAAATTGGTTTTGAAATGGCTGAGATATCCAAAAAAGAATGATTGTAATAAAGTGTGGGACCCACACTTTATTACGATTGCTTTGTTTTACTTTGTTTTTGGATGTTTCAGTCATTCCAAACCCGATTTTCATCAAATAAACTTTGAATTCCTCTTAAAATGGTATGCTCTTTACTACAGTATAAGTGTTTTCCTGGTATCTTGCAAAAAGTTAAAAGCCCAGTTCTCATCTCCACCAATACTGTACCATCCCTTTAAAGGCATTACCATTTGCAGATGAAACAAAAACTCAGTGTTAGTGCTTTAAGAGACTTCTAAAATGTGAGTAAGGGATAGAAACAACCACGGTAAAAATTTGAATCTGTATAATCAATGTTAAGTATTGTTAAAAGTACAAAAATGTGTTGTTTTTTTTTATTTATATGTTTTATTTCGAAATCACATGAAATCACAATATTTACAAATAATCATCAATCAGCAAAAACGAGAAAAAGAAAAAAAAGAAGAAAAAAAAGTGACAAGAACAATTCAGAGATGATATAAAAAGAGAACCACCATGATTCATCAATAGCATTGATGTTAAATATTGTTAAAAATACAAAAAAGTGAACAATAGTTGTAATGAAAATGTTTCCAAACTAAACCGTCTACAGTTTTGATTTATTGAGAAAAATTCTGATATCTCCTTATATTTTAGGCTTTAATGAGAAAATTTTATGTAGTAGGATTTTTCGTGATACAACAGACCTACACATGTGCATCAAATGTGATATCTTGAAATTTTTTTAAATCACTGCTCCCATAGGTAATCAGGACCTTTAAGACAAACTCTTACTTCCCCCCACCCCCTCCCATTCTGAGAGACTGTAAGAAAATTGTGATAGTAGCTGTATACTTCACCAAGACAGATGTAATGTATGTGCAATATATTTTAAAAACAGAAATTTTTATGTGCATGAAATGTTTAAGATAAGCCTACTCTCAATTGCTATCCTAGCCTTGATCGTTTGATCACAGTGAAAGAGCTGCACAGAAATTCAAGGATAGAAATCTTTGGCCCAGCTTTTAGGAAGTTTTGCGGACAGATTTGAATCATTTGCTTGTCTCTTATTGTTGGCATATCAGTAATTGTTTGCTTGCCACTACCAATATTGTACACTATAAGATTGTTACGCCATTATTCAAGCATGATGCTATAACATCCATGAGCTCTCATGAACCACCACTGTGATACTGTGATAACAAGTTTTCGATTTATACCACATTTTGTGTTGAGCCAAGGTTAACCAGTGTTTTCATGTTTATGCAACATATATGAGCATATATAGTAATTTAGAAATAAAGTACTAGATTGGGTGATGATTTAAAGAGAAATATTTAAAAAAAGATCTCAAAACATCAAGTTGACATATTTAATTTTAGTACATTTTATACTCATAATCTTGTGCAAATCAATGTGTTACATTTCATTCTGTGGATATATTATATTCAGCCTTAATGCATCAAACAGAAACTAATCAACTGGTAATTTTTGAGTTCTGTTGGACTTCACATTTTAAATCTTCTCTGGCTGGAATGAAAGGCATTTGGGGAATTTATTTTAAGGCTGTGCACCCTTAATGAGGGTCACCCTGCCTTGTCAGTGAATGTAGCAGGTTTTACAAGGCCCTTCCCCCTGATTTACTGGGCTAGTATAGGGCTGATGTGCTGGCTGGTGTTGTCTGTGGGTGAGGGGTTTTACTTTAAAGGGATGGTACAGTATTGGTGGAGATGAGAATTGGGCTTTTAACTTTTTGCGAAATACCAAGAAAATACTTATGATATAGCACAGAGCATACCATTTTAAGAGGAATTCAAAGTGTATTTGATGAAAATCTGGTTTGGAATCACTGAAACATCCAAAAACAAAGTAAAACAAAGCCATCGTAACAAAGTGTGGGTCCCACACTTTATTAGAACTGCTCTCTTTTGGATATCTCAGCCATTTCAAAACTAATTTTCATCAAATAAACGTTGAATTCCTCATAGAATTACATGCTCTTTCATATTTCATAAGAGGTTTCTCATTATCTCACCAAAAAATGTTAGAAACCCGAAATTGAGTCTCAACCAAAAGTATACGATCCCTTTAAATAGTGATTCATACCCCGTGAGGAGTTGAGCGTAGAGGTACAAACAGTTTGTACCTCTTTGAGTTGAGTGATCATCCTAGTATTGAAGTCTGAAAATTTGAGTGAGGTAGACATGACTTTACAATGTATGTCACATACAATATTGTAGTCCTTTCTTTCATGTCTCCATCTATAGGTTTGACGATTTCTTCATGATTAGCTACTTGTACAATCCTTCCATGAAACACAATTAAAGTTCTGTTTTCTGTTAAATTCTGTTTGTAGTTTCTTAAAGGACAAGTCCACCTTCACGTGCATAAGGACTGAGAGAATGCAGCAATATAAGTAGAACAAATCAGTGAAAGTTTGAGGAAAAACAGACAATCTGTTCAAAAGTTATGAATTTTTAAGTATCTGCGCAGTCACTGCTGGATGAGAAGACTACTACAGTGTATGATGTCACATGCGTACAACGATATAGGGAAAATAAAAAGAGAATTTCACAAAACTTTACATTTTGAATAAAGTGCACATTTCTTTGACTTGTTACTGACGTATGTTAAGGGTAATATTATTCCCCCTGCCTTCTGAAAGAGAGAAGTCAAGTGTTCTTTTGTTATTCGAGAAAAATGGAAATATGTTGAATTTTCTTTATTCTTTCTTTATATTGTTGTGTACATGTGACATCACAAGCTATAGTAGTCTTTTCATCCAGCCGTGACTGAGCAGAAACTTAAAAAATTCATAACTTTTGAACAGATTGTCCGATTTTCCTCAAACTCTCACTGACGTGTTCTACTAGTATTGCTGTATTCACACAACCCACATGTCTATGAAGGTAGACTTGTCCTTTTAAGCACCATTCCTTGCATATATGACATCACAAACTGTAAAATAGTCTTCTCATCCAGTGGTATTGGTACTGAAACTGTAAAAATTCATAATTTTTGAACGGATTGCCCGATTTCCCTCAAACTTTCACTGGAGTGTTCTAATAATATTGCTGAAATCATACAATGCATACGACATCACAAACTGTAAAGTAGTCTTCTCATCCAGTGATATTGGCACTGACCTTCAAAAGAATTGTAACTTTTGAATGGACTATCTGATTTTCCTCAAACTTTCACTGATGAATTCTACTAATATTGCTGTAATCACTCAATTCAAACATGAAAATCTTTTAAAAGGTGAACATGTCCTTTAAATCCACAAACATCTGTCCATGTTCTTTGCGGGAACCATAAATACTTCTGAGGTCATGGAGAAGAAATGTATTTCATACTGCTGACTGTACTGTAGTAACTGTGTTGCAAAAAAAGGTGTTTCACCGATGGCCATGTGATACTACACTACTGTGTAGTGTAGATTCTGCCTGCATAACAGGATGTGGACTGTGTGGATTTCAATACCACAATGTATCCTGTTTACAGCATTTCACATTGAAAGTTAAACGATGCAGTTGTCACAGCAACTCTTGCATGGAGATACTACTTTGCACATCAATGAGTCAGATTTTCCTCTCACATATCAATTTCTAAGATATCTGTTATGGTACATTCACATATGACACAAATTTGTTTTATAGAGGCCATAGTAGCAATCTGTAAAGTTATGCCTGTTACTGCCAATTGTAATGCATTACTTGCATTGAAGTTGCACGCAGTGCTTGTTGCTAGGTAGGGCAAGGCTTGAACAAGTATTTGAATTATTAGGAACAACTTTTGTCAGGATAGTATGCAACAAATGTAAGATTATGTTCCTAGACCTGATATGTACGCATCAAAAAATGATATACCGTGTTTGTTTGATTGTTGGACTGTACAGTACTGGTAGAGGTGGGGATTCATGTTTTGAACATTCCTAAAGTGAGATGATGAGAAACCTCTTATGAAATATGAAAGAGCATGTAATTTTAAGAAGGATTCAATGTTTATTTGATGAAAATTAGTTTTCAAATGACTGAGATATCCAAAAAAAGTGATAATAATAAAAGGCGACAGGCCACGCCTTTTATTAGGATCTCTTTGTTTCAACTTGTTTTTGGGTATCTCAGCCATTTCAAAACTGATTTTCATCAAATAAACTTTTGATACCTCTTAGAATTGCATGCTCTTTGACATCTCATAGAGTGGTTTTTGAATATCTCACAAAACTTTAAAAGCTAAATCCTCACCTCGACCAGAACTGTACACACCCTTTAAAGTGTGTTCTCAGAAGTGCACTATTTAAGTCAGTAGTTTATAGGCCCTAAGTGCCAGATTTGTGGTTGGGTGCTGGGTCTTAAACAAGTATGTTGTTTGTTATTCATTAAGATTATAATCATGACAAATGTTTTGTTATTTGTGATTATATCTTTTGTTTAATGTTTTATGTGTTAATGTGTAATATGCAAAACAAGTGAAACTTACAAATGGACAATAAAGACTGAGATTGACATTGAAATTTTAATTGCATGTGTATTTTTGCAGGAATTTGTGCCCGTTGCAAAAATAAAGTGGTTGGGGAGAACAATGGCTGTACTGCCATGGACCAGGTCTACCACGTGGAGTGCTTCACCTGTGAGAACAATTGTAACACCAAGCTTCGGGGTCAGCCGTTCTACGCTCTGGAAGGAAAGGCGTTCTGCGAGGCCTGCTACGTCAACTCGCTGGAGAGATGCTCAACATGCTCTAAGCCCATCACCGACAGAGTGAGTTTTCTCCTGTCTGCTTCTGTTTCGTTCTGTCCTGTGTGATTTGATGTAGTTTGCTGTGTTCTTCCGTGCTATGTTATGTATTTTGTTTGTCTTATCGTGCTGTTTCTTCTTTTTATTCATGTAATTATTGACAATGTATGTACTTATTTACCTATCATATTCAAAGTTTTGTTTTTGTTTTTTTTTGCAGGGGGTGTTGTCTTAATTCATAATGCTTATCTACTAACATTGTAGTGTACCTTTGTTGCATTAGTGTTGTTTTTTTTTTCCAGCTTGTTTTTGCCTTTTCTATAGATTTTTGTAGTCCTGGGATTGATCTAACAGTAAAAAAGCATAACAATAGCAAGCATCATATTGACTATTTTATTGTTGTTGTTCTTTGCCTAGTAAAGTGAATAGTGAGTTGCTGAGTGCAACACAGAATGAAATAATATTTTAATCTCTGCAAATGATTGAATGCGAGTAGGTTTGTATGTTGCATCATGATAACCAGCAATTTCTCTGACTGAATATTTCATTTGCCGGGATACAAATCAGGTCTTTACTGAGATTAATTACATAACAAAAGATGTGAAGAGAGAAAAAAAAAATTGGGGGTGGGGGTTACAAGGGGGATTTCTGGTCAGCAAGATATACTGTAAGATAAGATAAATCTAATTGTGTGATATACACTGTAGTGGAAGTTCTGGATCAATTATGCAATCACTAGAAAATCTAGCCTGATGATTATTTTGTTTGTAATCATCCTTATTTTACCCATTCTTTCTTCTTTCCAACCAGATTCTGAGAGCCACTGGAAAGCCCTATCACCCCGACTGCTTTACCTGTGTGGTCTGTGGGAAGAGTCTGGACGGTGTTCCCTTCACGGTGGATGCCACAAACCAGATCCACTGCATTGAAGACTTCCATAGGTGAGAGAAGGAATTATGCACCACTCTTCCTCATAAGCCACCAGTTCCCTCCATTAGGCAGTATGTGGGAATCTTCCAAGATTTCTTTCTAGCATACACCTCTTGGTTGTAGTAACTTCGCAATACAGAAAAGGCCTTGTCTTTTCCAAATGAAATAGAAAGCATGGAGTAGTCAAAATTACTAATGAATACAATATGACCCTGAAACATGCAAGTGTTCCAAATCACTGCTTGCGGGAATGCTTTAAGGAATTGCAGTTGGAGCTAGTGTTGTCATAAGAAAAGTTAAGAGTACACCTCATGCACTTGATGAATGAAGGGCCATATTTTTGCTGATGTAGAGCATGCAAGGACGTCTTCAAGGAAAAACTACATTGTATCCTTGAATTTGAATACTGTTGAAGGAATTTTTGTGGCAAGGAAATTTTTCATTATTTCCTGCGATGTGAATCTAGGGTGATGATAAAAGCGCACATTTTTTTTTTTTTGTGTGTGCTTGTTGTGTATGTAATATTTTCATTACAAGGTACACCTTGTATGTATATTTTAGGGGTATGACTGTTGTGTTATTTGTTGTTTTCTTTTCATTCTCATGTCCTGTGCCATGAGTAAATCAAATGTTGTTAAAGGCAGACCAGAGAATACCTTTTACCCTGGTATGTGCTACCAAAGACGTTTACTGCCATGGCAGCAGTTAGCTGTTTAAAGCTGCTCACTCAGTTGTCACGTCGATCAGTAAAATTAAAAATGTGCGAAATTCATCTTACCTGGCTAAGCGCAAAAATGTCTGCTTTACACTATGTTAGTAAGCCATCGTGTAGTCCTCTCAGTCATATATCCATGCCTGATCTGTCCATGCAGGAAATTTGCACCTCGTTGCTCGGTGTGCCTGCAGCCGATTATGCCGGACGATGGTCAAGAGGAGACCGTGCGCATCGTTGCCCTGGACAGGAGCTTCCATGTCCAGTGCTACAAGTGTGAGGTAAGCTCGGCTAGTTGCAGTAGTAGTAGAAGTAGCGTAGTGGTTTAGTCTTTGCTAGGACTGTTTGTGGAGTTTTGTTGAGTGATTTTTTTTTTTGGGACACTGCATGGAGGAATATTAGTATCTGAGAGGAGATATTACAAACAATCTTTTCCTTTTCTTTTGTCTGTGTTCAATTCTCCCTATCGCATATAGCCGATATCAATCGATATCATTTCACGATACCGATATCTGATCGATCACTTTTGGGACGTATACTTCCAGTTTTGCGGTTCTAGAAAATTGTACCAAAGATCCTACGTAGTGTAGGATCTTTGGTCGTACATTCCTTTCTGTAAATGTCTCAAACAAATACTCGAGTTTGACTTCAGGTCGAAATGGTCTTTCTTGCGAAGCAGATTTTTCCACACTCTCCGCTGAACTTTGTCTGTTGGGAACTTCACCCACGTCACGTCCTTCATCTATGGATATTTTCCATAATTTCGTCGTTTGGCATCATTGGCCCAGCATTGGGCTGCTTCGCAGAAGAATGCCATTTATCAACTGTAAAGTTACAGATTAGAAAATGACTCTATTATTCACGAGATTATAAGACAGAATTTCATATGATCTATGAATACTAGGGTAGCTAGTACTTCGGCGTTCAGTGTGCATAAAAGTGTACATTTACACATCGAGCGTTCGTAACTGGAAGTTTATATCCCAAGAATTAAAGGTGAAAAACAGAGTGCCACATGCGTTCAGATTCGGAGAGCTATATGCAATAGGGAGAATTCTGAAAGCATCATGTAGTGATTGATATTGAAAGATGCTGCCACTGTCCTTCTGGTTTCAACACCAAAACTTAAAAAATTCATAACTTTTGTATCGATTGTCTGACTTTCCTCAAACTTTCACTGATTTGTTCTACTAATGTTGCTGCTTTCACTCAATCCACATTTCTCTTGGGGTTTGGGTTTCATTTCAAGAGGAGTGTGAGGTGAAATTGAGCGGTTGTGGTATGCATAACTCTTTGTTGCATCTATAAGAAATGACCAATGTCATGACATGTAGGCGTAAGTGACATTTTTACCTCCACCAAGGAGGCTATGTTTTTGCCAGCATTTGGTTTATTTGTTTGTCTGTCTGTCTGTCTGTTTGTCTGTTTGTTTTGGTTGTCTGTTTGTAAAATATCTCAAAAAGTTATGGATGGATTTGGCTGAAATTTTCAAGAAAAGTTGTTAATTAATGGCAGAAGGAACACATGATTAAAGTTTGGTGGTGATCCGGATTACTGTCTGGATCCAGGATTTTTGTTTAAGTTTTTGAGGGATTCTTTATCGTTGGTAGGGTCCATCATGAACACTAGATGGCGCGCTTGCTTTTGCAACCCTCAGAGCCTTAGCGCTGTTGGCCAGAAAGTGCAGCGGAGGCAGCGACGGCTGGTCGGCAGTAAGGGTATGTTTGGATGGTCAAGGAATCTAATCATGCAAGTGATATATATATAGGACTATGATATCGGGTGGAAATCACTATCAAAAAGAACAGATGACTAGATTTTTGGTAGTGATCCGGATCGCCGTGTAGATCCACAAATTTCAGTGAAATTTCTGAAGGATCTTGTATCATTGAGAAATAGGGCCAACGAACAAGGAATTCCAAGCTGCCCGTATTTGAGGCATACATGCATTGAGCGCGCGCTCAAGGCGCAAGAGGAAGCTATTAAAGGTAGAGACCTCAGGATTCTTCTATATCACTGGGAAATAGGGACATTTTCAGCAGAGGTGTATGTGGGTGGAAATGTACTGCTTGGCGGAGATCTGCACTCTGCAAATACTTTTCTAGTTGATAGTGTGAAAGGTACATGTAATTAATGTTTTCATTCACCCCGAAGATGCTAGTTGTTATGCATGAATTATGAAAGAGAATATTGATTAGGGAAACGACACCAAACAAACCATTTTGCCCTAATGGAGGTGTATGTACACATGTACTTCAGATTAGTAAGGCTGCATGGCTACAGAGTTTAAAATGTGAGTCTGTGGTGTTAAGGACCATGTTATACCACTCCTCTTTACAGGACTGCGGGGTCCAACTGTCGTCGGAGGCGGACGGGCGGGGCTGCTACCCCCTGGACGATCACATCCTGTGCCGGGAATGCAATGGGAGGGCGGTCCAGAACATCACGTCGTAGTTTCCATGCTTCACCACTGCACAGGAGGCGTGGCAAAAAGGAAATCACACAGTTTCCATGGTTACTGGCAGGAGGCGTGGCCAAGGGAAATCACAGAATGGAAAGAAAAACACAAGTTCTCTGGGTGATGGTTGAAATGTGGGAATGTTTCATGGAATGGGGTGGGATGGTGGGCAAGGGGAGTGGATAGGGAGGGATTTTGAAATCTGTTTATCTTTTTTCTGCAACAGATTTGCTTCACAAATGATGATAAGTTGTCTGCTATGCTGACCTTTTTTGTGCCAGGGACTTTGGACAGTTTTCTGTGTCAATCGATACTCAAAGTGCGTAAAAGCTTTAGGATGAACAAAGAAATCACCCCTTCGAGGCATACCTCCACATCGGATTTAGTCTTCCCATTGTGTCAAGCTGATCCTAAACATTTCTTGAAGTTTTTAAGCTTGACTCAACATGATCACTATTTTTTTTATTACTCTCATTGAAAAAAAAAATCCCAAAACAAAAAGGCTTCAAATCTTTCCTTGCCTTTCTCCATATAGTTATTTTATGAAATTCAGATCAGTTCCCTTACCAATTTGCAACCCTTTCTGGATTCTAACACAATAGATTTTATAGTGCTGGCGACTTTTAATATTTGTGAGTTTGACAAAATTTTGTATTTCGCAAAGTTAACATACTGCATTGTTATTCTATATGAGAAAAACATGCAAAAGCTCATACCAATGTGCTTGATTAAAGGCGATCTAATTGCAGCCATTTATACACTTGTGAGTAGCTTTATTGAAGGTTTTTAGGAGTTACAAAATTGTACCAGGTCAAAGGATGAGATATTCTTTGCTTGATAATTGATTTGATTTGATTGATTTTGATTTTGATTTCTGAATTTCTTTTTCATTCATAAATAAAATACAAAGTCAATTGAACGAACTAATTGAGCAGAATATAATTTGAATTGTGACAGTTAAAACAGATAAATGATTAATTCGGATATCCAACATTTTTTTCTAACACAATGCAAAATGAAAACAAACAGGCATTATTTTGTGCATACATTTATGCAAACATTGGATCCCATATATCTGTCATTCAAAGACAAATTAAAGGGATGGTACATTATTGGTGGAGATGAGAATTGGGCTTTTAACTTTTTGCCAGATACCAAGAAGACACTTATGAAATAGTACGGAGCATACCATTTTAAGAGGAATTCAAAGTTTATTTGATGAAAATCAGGTTTGGAATGACTGAAATATCCAAAAACAAAGTAAAACAAAGCGATCGTAATAAAAGGTGGGTCCCACATTTTATTAGAATCGCTCTGTTTTGGATATCTTAGCCATTTCAAAACCAATTTTCATCAAATAAACGTTGAATTCCTCGTGGAATTACATGCTCTTTCATATTTCATAAGAGGTTTCTCATTATCTCACCAAAATATGTTAGAAACCTGAAATTAGGTCTCAACCCTGTACAGAAATACAGGAGACCATCATCATAAGCAAACACTTGACGAGGACAATGGCCTCAGAAATGATTGTCTAAACAAACGACATTGTAAGAATATGATATACAAGTCACCACTCACTGAGTGGCGATAAAGAGAGAGGGAGGTTGGAAGAGAGAGAGAGAAAAAAAAAGAGACAAAAACAAGACAATTATTTATGAACATTTTCTTCAACATTATTTGGCTGATTTTGTACAAGCTGCCCTTACTTGATGCATTAATGGAATCAAGCGTTCTTTGCACAATCTGAAATCACTTTCTTTATCATATTTCTCATGCATATTCTGAATGCTGCCAATGTGTGGAAAGACAGAGTGGAAGAATGGATTTCTTGTTTGTTTTCCCCAGCAAGTGGCTTTTAGTCACGCAAAGTGGACATGGTACATATACCAGTAATTACATTTTTGTTACCAACTTCTTGAAAAGTCTTTTTGTAACAGACTTCTTGAAAAGTCTTTTTTATCAATAGCAGGCCAATGATATAGTGTTGAGATGTCTCTGTTGTATATCAGTTGGTTAGACTTGTAATTTGTTCAAATCAAAAACTTGCATTTACCATGTACTTCGGTGAAGAAAGATCTAGCTTTTGTCTCATTTCCTTGCTTGAAAAGCCGAAGTAGTATTTGATTTTATAGAATTTTATACTGTGGAGCGTCATCTGCTCATATCACTGATGCCTATCGCTGCTTGTCGCTCTTTCCAAACAGCAATGTTGAATAGTGCAGTCATTGTTGTTCTTGCTTGATTAAAAACCAACCAGTTCATGCCTTTAACTGCCTTCATCTTTTTAACACATGTCTAGCTCAAACATTCATCTATGCCAAATTTATAAGAGATATAAAAAAAAAGAAACGCACCCAGCAGAGAGATTTTTGAATGCCACCGAATGAGATTACTGCCACTAAATTGAGAGTAGTCATTATAGAAGAGGATTGTGATTGCAAATGATGGGTACATACACCAGGATCTCATGGATACAGGTGAATTTGGTTTACGAGTGTCAAAAGGTTTTAAGCACATGCGTTGGATTGCTCTGTTGTATATCAAAATACTTTTGATATCGGCCACCTTTTGATATAAAAAACCCTGGATTGTTTTGTTGTTTAGTTCGTATTCTGAATAATCATAATTCAAAAGAAGAAGAAGAAGAAGAAGAAGAAGGAGAGCCTTCGTAATGCATTGTATGTTCTGTCAGCTCAGTTTTCAGAGTTTTGATGAATATTAGAGTAAATTGATTTCAAAATGTAGTGATTCTATTGTCAAGTATGTTTAACAAACTACAAAAGTGCAGTGTCAGACTGTAGAAATGATCATTGGTTGTGAAGATGGGGAACTTGTAATTTTCTATTGTACTATCGTTATTTGATTTCAGCTACATGTAGCATACTATCTTCAGGAGTACTAATCACAAGCAACTATTTTCCACTATTTAATGATACACTAATCAACTGCAGGTGATAGCTTAAATCTGGGATGAAAGTGATTGTTTAAGAACTCAGAAAAACAAAAGCAATAATACTAACTACCAGATTGTATTAAAGACCCAGTAGCATGGGAATACCATGGAGTATTAAAGTAGACCCAGCTCAGATACATTCAAGAATCCCTGTAATGAATCGTGTACGGCATTATCACTAATCACTGTGTAAGTACACACACAGCGGAAGAATCTTGACTAGAGTCAACTGTTACTGATGAGTGTATGCTTCGATACACATATTCGCTGACTCAAGCTATTCAAGGTTTATGAATGTACGTTGGTGACCAGCGAATGACAATCAGTTCAATTGGGCCACCCATGTTTCCTCATGCTATGGGGTCTTTAAAGTGAAATGTGCAAGGCCTTGGAATATGCAGGCTGATGATGCAGACTTTGACATTTGCATATTCATGTCTTCTTTTTTTTTTTTTTTTTTGACCTGTAGGAGGTTTCAATCAGGTACAACTGTAAGTCAGTGAGGTGTAGTCTTTCCAGGGGTAAAGAATTGTTGGGCATAGTGTTACAGTTGATTCCCAGTACAAAGAAGTACAGTGAAGAAAAGTGATTTAGAGTATTTTGTCATAATTATGTGTATGTACTTTGATGGCCCATGTCTGTGACAACGCTTCAGTGAAAAATCAACTCGATTTTACATGTAAGTATTTTTTTTATTTTTTTTATTTTTTTGCGCCTTATACTTGTTAAATATGTGCATAATATATGTTCTGTGATACTTTTCCATATTCTGCTGAATATTGAGATGTTTTCCAGACTTGCTTTAATGAGAGTGAGAGACAAGTTAGAGTGTCGTATCTTACAGACACCATAGCCGCGGTCACGCTGGCAAAACTTTGCAAAGCTCAAGTTCGCAGAGTTTTAAGTATTGACTGCAAACTTCCTGAAAACTTTTTGCGAAGCATCCCACTCAAACCTGGGAAATCTCCTAAACCTCTGAAAATTCTTGAAGTTTGTCGCTAAAACTTTGTAAAGTTTGTCGTGTGACCAGTCTTTTTTCCCTACTTGTGGTACCTCTGAAGCGCATGCTCGTTGGGATGCATTGTTTACGGAACAATCAGTTGATGTCAGACAGTGTGTGCTTTCTTCTGGGTTTTGCATGCACAGCAGTCAATTGGCCCAAACTTCAAGAACTCATCAGGGACTGAAACTTCGAGAAGTTTAGCCGCCCATGTGAACGGGCGAGCAAACTTAGCAGAGAGTTTCCGAAGTTAAACTTTGAGAAGTTTTGCCAGTGTGACCGCAGCTAGTAAGAATCAGTCTGAAGGTTTATCGTTGTATGATCAATGATAGTAGATTATCTCTCTCTCTCTGTTCCTTTTTAGCTCACCTGAGCCAAAGGCTCAAGTGAGCTATTGCGATCGCCCTTCGTCCGTCGTCCGTCGTGCGTCGTGCGTAAACTTTTTACATTTTCATCTTCTTCTTGAAAACCCCAGGACCGATTTTCATCAAACTTGGCAGGTAGCATCCCTAGGGGGTTAGGAACTCAATTTGTTAAAATGGGCACCATGCCCCACCCAGGGGGCCCCCAGGGGGGCCCAAAGCCCCCAAAATTAAGGAATCTGTAAAAATCTTCTTCTCTAGAACCAGAAGTGATAGAGCTAAGTTAATACTATGAGTTAGTACATTGATGACTGTAGTTTCAAGTTTGTTCATGGCAGGATCAGGGGTGCCCCCCTTAGGACCCAGGGGAGGGGGTGGGGAGGGGTTCTAATGGGGCCTTAATTGTACATTTTCATCTTCTTCTTGAGAACCCCATGACCCATTTTCACCAAACTTGGCAGGTAGCATCCCTAGGGGGTTAGGAACTCAATTTGTTAAAATGGGCACCATGCCCCACCTAGGGGGCCCCCAGGTGGGCAAAACCCCCCAAAATGAAGGAATCTTTAAAAATGTTCTTCTCTAGAACCAGAAGTGATGGAGCTAAGTTAATACTATGAGTTAGTACATTGATGACTGTAGTTTCAAGTTTGTTCATGGCAGAATCAGGGGTGCCCCCCTTGGGACCCAGGGGAGGGGGGTGAGGAGGGGTCCTAATGGGGCCTAAATTGTACATTTTCATCTTCTTCTTTAGAACCCCATGACCCATTTTCACCAAACTTGGCAGGTAGCATCCCTAAGGGGTTAGGATCTCAATTTGTTAAAATGGGCACCATGCCCCACCCAGGGGGCCCCCAGGGGGGCCCACACCCCCAAAATGAAGGAATCTTTAAAAATCTTCTCTAGAATCAGAAGTTATAGAGCTAAGATAATACTATGAGTGAGTACATTAATGACTGTAGTTTTGAGTTTGTTCATAGGAGATCCAGGGGTGCCCCTCTTGGGGGCAGGGGTGGGAGGGGGGGGGGTGGTTGGGAAGGTCCAAATGGGGGCCTGAATTGTACATTTTCATCTTCTTCCTGAAAACCTCATGATGGATTTTCGTCAAACTTGGCAGGTAGCATCCCTAGGGGGTCAGGAGCTAAATTTATCAAAATGGGTACCATGCCCCACCCAGAGGGCCCCAGGGGGCCCCAATCCCCAATAATTAAGGAATCTTAAAAAAAATTGGGCCCTTATTGTACGTGTTCATCTTCTACTTGAGAATGCCTGGTCAAATTTTGGTAGAGCTGTGAATAATTTAGATTAGTGACTGCGTGAAAGGTGAACTTGCGATACTCAGGTGAGCGCTAGACCTGCGGGTCTCTTGTTCTAATTCAGGATTTGTTGGCTGTGTCATTGTGCTTCCAGAATATCTACATCTTATGTCGGCAATTTAGCTTGCCTCTTTCTTTCTTTCTTTCTTTCTTTCTTTCTATTCTTCTCGATTATTTGTAAGTTATCATGTTTACATAGTATGTTTCGATTTGTATATGTATAGATTTACTGTAGATTTTAACCAAAGGTTTGTCTTGATTTTTTTTATCATCATTCTATCTTACAATATACGTATCTTGATCTTGTATCATCCTGGGTGAAAATGCTGATTACTGTATGTCGCGAAAAGATGCGGAACCGCCTTAGTTTAATATTGTTATTTCTGCCCATTCAAGTGAAAGTTGGTAGATAAAAAGTGCACAGTGGCTGGAATTCTTAAAGGGAGTGTAAGTGTAGTCCATGGATTGTGGAAAGTTTGATTTCCTAGGTGCATGTGAAACAACATGTATGCCAACAGACGTCTAATAAGGGAGGCAAACTGACTCTTGCGCATGCAAGGTAAGCCCATTTTGTTGTAGTCCATGGAATAAATTTTAATATATTTGATGTTGAACTATCATCATGAATTCCACCTAATACATATTACGGTGGTCATGATTCTCTGTGAGTGAAATGCTGTTTGGAGCAAATTAGTCCCAATAGACCAGAAAATATCTCCTCTTGTCCCCCCCCCCCCCCACCTTTCTTTGCACTTGGGATAAAGATCCAGAAACATTGTGAATGCGGCATTCTTTTACCAGATGAACTTTTTTTATCCTAGGTACAAGTGTACATGTACGATGCTAACTCAGAATAAGGTGATCTAAATACAGTCAGAACACCTCATGTTACCTCGTCATTTTCTTTGGTCCTGTGGAACACTAAAAAATGCTTTTTTTGAGCTACAGATGATAAGATATACCTGATGAAATGATCCAAATTCTCTGGTCCTTATCAACTTCTCTTTGCCAAGATTCCACTGTATGTAGATAGGTGCTCTTAGACTTTCAGAGCCATGTAGAATGCCTACTCCACTGGAAAAGTTGTCAGATTCATTGTAAATTAAGTGTCCCTTGAGCATCAGTGATTTGTTTTGATATCTTTCAGAACACTTAAAATGAGAGAAGGTTCTTGCATCTTTTGTGCCACCTCTGTGCCAAGCCTGAAAATGAAGCAATAAATTTGAGCAATTACGGTGTATGCACTTATTCACAATGTTACCCAGAATTGCGCTTAAACCTGCGCTTCTCAACTGTTTGGCCTCGATGTTAGCCGGAAATGAAATGAAAAATTCATATTTGATTTAGCTGGGCCTCGAGAAAGTCTGTAGGATCCAAAATGGGCTGCATGTGGGTTGAAAAAGGTTGAGGAGCACTGGTTTAAACTATTGTCATTACGTAAGCCTGCATTGCCATTTTAAAAGTCCAGAGCAATGTACATTTGTATCACCACAATTATCGACTAATTTTTTTTTTTCTGCATAATGTATGCTATGTTCTATTTTCTTTACTAATTTTGCAAAGTGCTGGTGAACAGTATGCTTGACTATGCTTCAAATACTCTCTTATATGTATCAAAATCACTTTAACAAGTGTCATTTCTACACCTAGCCTACAAACCTGTAAACATTCGTGTAGCTGCCCATCATTTCAGTGTTGAATTATTGATATAGATTGTGTCTTCAGTAATACGTTGTGACATGCCGTGTAGCTCTCTTACAAATTCTGTGTGATATACATAAAGTGAATTAAATGGTAAGAAATCATGTTGCTTTCTACACAACACTCGTAAGTGGTAGTATGTGTATCCTCTTTTGAACAACTAAAAAGATTATTTTATATTTAAGATCTTTGCTTTGTGATTAAAAAAGCATTTTTCATGTACACAATGTCTCATTTGGTGTGATTTATTTGTTTGCAAGACTGTATTATTGAACTATTACAAAATAGTCCTATTTGGATGATTATTTGAACTTGTGTGCATAAACAACTTTGCCGATATCAATGTTATAACTCTGGCCAGTTTTTTGAAAATTTTTAGGAATGAACTTCTGAAAGTTGAAATTTGTCTTTTAACACATATTTCCTGATAGCAGGTTTCCTTTTGTGTGAAGATGGTTACATGATACCGTTTTACCCTTGTGCAGAGCTTTGAGATAGAACACAACACACACACAGACTGACATAAATACACACTCAAACACAGATACATGTAGACCAAATACTGTGATAACTCCTTGGACAGACATACACACAGACATGCACACACAATACTGAAACTGTAACTACATGTAGGTACTTGTTATGGAGTGTACGTATATATGTCAAACCAACCAAAGGAGGTTCACGAGATGGGACTTCCAACTGGCTGTAATTATTCAAAACAGCTTTCAGTTTTCCGTGGATACACAGAAGAATCCCACAGGTACATTTGTGCCTTTGATGATCAATGTTTGATACCACTGTCTTTGTGAGCAATCGGAAATTTCATTTTGAAAGCTAGTATACTGTTAGATATACAGGTGTACATTGTAAAGTTGCTTGTTTATTTTTTAAATGAAATAAAATTTCAGTGAATGACAAAGCACGTAAAACTAAAGTAAATCCCATCCAAAAAAATATGGACAGAAGTGCAAATCTGAGGTATATGTTGTGAAAATACATGTGAAACTGTACCCCAACCAGAAAGCCAATTTTTAAAATTATTTTTCCTATCACTTCGACAAATGCAACTGATATGGTATACTCTTCACGTATACATTTTGTAACTCTTTATAATTGATATGGTGTTTGTCAGATTAGTGTGAAGACATATAAAGTTGAGTAATGTTGTGACTCTCATCTATTGAACCTCTTCGGTCAAAGCTAGAGACTTTGTCGATGTGATAACAAATCAGTGATTGTGGATGAGGATAATCCCCCCCCCCCAACTTATCTACTGTCATAAAGAAATTCAAAGTACAGGCAAATACGAGTACAGTTGTAAATAGGCAAATGTTGGAAGAAGAACAAACTTTCATCAATTTTTCAATGACGTCTTTAATATCATCCACCATATTGCACTTAACTTCTTACATAAATTCAGTAATCATGCATTCTGGAATATGGACACCATATACGCTACATGCACATTTACTTTAAATCTACTTGTATATAATAAAATGGCACGTTGCTACTCACACTTTGTACGTACATGTACCTGGTACTCTGCAAACTTTTCAGAACCAGATATTGTTAAACGGTGGTCCGCAGATGGGTGCAAATGTGAGTTTCACCCCCCCCCCCTCCCCACCAAAAACAGGTTTGATATTTGACAGCTGATGAAACACTGTTATGAGGATCAGTCAAACTGACCAAACCAATTAAAATAGTAACAAAGAGAAAACCTCACTTTAGTTATTAAAGGTTGCTAGGCACCAGTGCCTAAAAGCCATCTGAACATTGCCAGGAAAATAACTTGCCAGAGTTACTGTACTTCATGTGATGTTTGCGGAGATGATCTTGCACCGAGAAAGATCACCACAGAAAAATTAAGATCAGTCTTGTTCCCAACATAGACGATCATGTGTAATCCTGTCGTTTCTTCAGAGTATCGGTTGCATTATGTACGGTGAACATCACTATCTCTGGTGGGAATGCTCAACAGTTTACAATGATATGCAAATCACAAACTACTGTCTACCTGAAATCGTATCAAAAATAAATAAACCAAACATTACTAAAGAATTACAGTACCATCGTGTCCATGACTATGATGTAAGGAGCTTCTGGAAAACATGGCTGTTAGCAAGTTTTAAATACTAGTTTACTTGCAACTGAACGTACAAACAACCAGATTTTGTGATATCTGGAGTACAAATCATTAATTACAACAAAATCAAACACAGGTTTCTGTCCATCTACTGTATACACCATATTTCTTGAGGTTTTTATTTTCACAAATTTTGTGAGTTGGGTATTATTTGGGAATTCAACATCAATACACAAAAAATATTAACTTCGATCCTGACATGAATGCGAGAGACATGCACACATACATTTCTCTATTCATTTCTCTAACCCACGATAGCAAATCTAGCCAGTTGTGACCTTGTTGAGTTTAGTTTATCACGTAGTTATGTTATATGGCACTGTACATACACCACACCAGACACGCCAAACAGTGCGAAAATACACCAGATGGTGGACTGCACTTACTCGGAAGAAAAAGAAGAAAAGGATAATGCAGTACATGGTTTGCTTAACTGCTAGAGCCTTTCCCAGAGAACTTTACTAGCATGCAGCCCCATACATTAAAGTACAATGTTGTTATTGAACTTGACCACTGATACCCGAGTTGTCTATATCACACTCCATACTTGCAGGGTTACCAACCTTGTAAACATCATTGCAGTATCTGAGGGCAGGAAAGGCTTTTTTTTGGTGGAAAAACGGTATTTCTACATTTCCTGCAACATACACGTGCAAGAATACCGTGTAGGAAAAACAGTATTTTCCAACGAGCCTGTAGTATTTGTAATGGCAAACACAAAACAAAAACAAACACAAAAAAGTACAAAATACTGCACAAGAAGTAACAGCTGGCATTACTTCTTGGGACAATGCCGTTGGCCCAGATGTTCACTTTAAGGACTTTACCCAATTTTGTCACTGGATTGATTGATACTGTACCTTCATTGCTTTTGGCTTCTACACGGAAAACACAATGGAAACAGAGGGGAGGACTGCCTACAAAAAAGGAAAGAAAGGTCCATCGGTTGGGAGCTGTATCAGTCCTGTGCTAGATCAAGACACCCAGAGTCCTGACTCGCTGTGAGATGACCTGGCTGCGCTTCTGAAGGTCCTGCAGCTCCTTCACCTTCCGTCCAGCCACATCCTATGAGAAGACACACACACCAAAGTTGTCAACTTGAAATGGGGGGCTTAGAATCTGCAAACTGTAATTTCAATATCAACACTGAAACCACTGCTCTGTGATCAATTTGCTATTCTACTGCAGTAAAAGTGGCTGTCCATGCAATTCTGTCCTCTTATAAAAGTGATAAACATAACGTCGCTGGGGTGACAAGACCTTGTATCTGCAATTTTGGTGAAAATGACTTTTTTGGATTAATAGTCAAATAATGGGTTCAGTGATATCCTGTCCAAATCCAAACTGTCTTACTCCAAAAATGAAGCCACCAATGCATGTCAAAGGAAAGGCTATTCCATTTGTTATAGTGCTTTGGCCGCCATGTTTTTGGCTCTCCTGAACATTTGACATTTTGTAGATAGGAGGTCTTGTCGCCCCAGCGACGAAAACAAAGGGAAACTGACCAGGAATAAATATATTTCATTAGTGAAAAATTAAGCAAAGAAAAGAGGATTCCATCGGGATTAGCACCCGAGAACTCCAGATTGCAAAACCGCTGCTCTACCAACTGAAAGCCCTAGTACAGTTTTGTCCCAGAAACCCTGAATTCTCGATGCTCAATGCTCTCATAAAATTGTGAAATATTTTGCAAGCTAGTAAATTAGATCCATTATCAAATCTGATGTCATAACAATTATGAGAAACTTCATCTTCCTGTGATATCAGTCATATGATAGCTGTTTTACCGGCAGCAAGTCATTTGTACTACTATAGCTGTTGTTACACTGGAAAAACTTCTTGAAGTTTAAGTCCTCAAAGTTTGGTCAGTCTGCATGCAAATTTCCAGAAAACTTCTCACAAAACTTTTCGCAAAACTTGTCACAAAAACTACAGATATTTTCTAAACCTCTATAACTTTTGAAGTTTTTGCAGCCTGAATGCATGCAGCTGAAACTTCACAAAGTTTGTCACATGACCAGGCCACTTCCTGTCTGCCGTGCCTCTGAATGCTGTCACACTGTGTGTGCTTTCTTCTTTGTTACATGTGTGTGCCAGTGACCCAAACTTTGAGAACTTATGGAGAACTGAAACTTCAAGAAGTTTGATCACCAATGTGAACAGACAAGCAAACTTCACAAAGTGATCTCAAAGTTAAAAATCACTATGCAAAGTGATCTCAAAGTTAAACATCACTATGTGAAGCATCCTCAAAGTTATTAAACTTCTTGAAGTTTTGCTAGTGTGACCACAGCTTATCACAATCTTATGGTAGTATTACAATGTTATATGTATGTCCTTTTGGTGAATGGAATGGCATCTTTTTGGCGATGTGGCTACATATCAAGTCATGACATACATATCTGTGTGTAAGTTTAAGCATTATGCTATTCGCACTTTGTGAGGACAGAACAACTTTCTTCTAAAATTCATAAAGAAGATGGACTAAAATAAAATGAAGAGAAATGGAAAACAACAAACGAGATTCTCACCGATAGTTTCTTCTCGATGAGCGGTAGGAGCATCTTGAAGATGTATTCGACATTCTTGAGGATAAACTGTCGCTCCTCCTCAAATCTCTCGGCTGTGACGGCGCTCTCCATCAGCTGGATGTGGTTATCAAACACCTCCACCAGAACCTCCACGATGTTGGGGTAGAGCTGTGTGGGATATTCGATTAAAGCTCAAAGTCAGTTGTGTTATATCCACCATCCACTCTAACATATCAGATACATACTATGTAAAGTGTCACATTGACAATAGCATTAATATGTCATTTTAAATTTGAAAATGACGCAAGATTGCAAATGACAATGTATGACAAACATGAGAACATTTGAAACTAACATTTCTAACCGTAATGCAGGCAACTTCAGTTAGCACGAAGTCTTCCGGACTGGCAGTTTTCTTTCGTTACATCAAAATTTTGTTATATCGGAAGAGGATTTTGCACCATAGACTTTTTAAAGGAAAATAATTTTGAGGCCTGAATTTTTACTTTGTTAGACAGAAATTCTGCTATAGCTGTGCTCATTGTAACAGGAGTGACCTGAGTCAATCTCCACAGCAGTGACATAACACGGGCATCTGCACCCATTCTATTTACTGGTGGGGTTTAAAGACAATAAAAAGTTTTGGTACCTCAAAAGTTTCCCTGAATTTCCTTGTCTTGGTTTGTGTTTCAGGTTAAAGTACGTTGTCTGTGAGAATTACTCGCCCCAAAGTGCTCTCATGTATTAGTAATCATGCAATAATGGTTTCGTACCAGAGCCGTCGTGGTACCGCGGCGATAATTATAGCACAATGTATACGTTGTACGAAACCACTGACTGCGACCAGCACCGTGCAGCCCCATACGCATAGCTAACAGCGACCAGCAGCCCCATACGCATAGCGGGGGCTTTGCATTGTAGCATTCAGGATCATGAAAGAATTAGTATCGCGGGTAACAGTCAGTTTAAAATCCAAAAATTTCTTCAATTTGAAGACTTACCAATTAAGTTGAAGTATTGAAAACAGGCTTCGGACAACGTTTGGTTCTGCCAATAGTCCCTTTCTGTTCGAATTGATGACTGAATGTGACTCGGTCGAGAGGACCTTGGGAAGCTACATACAATGTACACTGAATACTGGGGTCAGCGCATGCGCACACAAACATCTTATCCGTTCATGGATTTGAAATCTGTGTGCATGCATGTTGTAACAAATTTGCCTCTTTGTTATTACTGAGTATTTTCACCAACTCAATCGGGATACTCGCCAAAGTATATGGCTGGCAGGCACCTCAGCTCATCGCTCACTCATTCATGGTCACCTCACAGTCACACCCTCGCTCATCAGAGCAACCACCAACAATGAGCACCCACTACATGCACTTATTATGCAGACCAAGACATCACAAAATGAGTCAACAGTCAGGGTACATACCGTTCCGATGTGTTTAATCACGGAGGATCAACTCCAATAGCTTCAGTGTAGGTTGATTCAAGTACAGAGCATAGCAAGAGAGAAGTACAGTAAACAGAGCATTACAGCCAAAAAACACCACTGTGGCAAGATTCAGTCTTCACCCCACGCACTGCAATCCCCGGACAAACTCATCACCAACTAACTGACTGCCAAGATAAGTGCACATCACTAAACTTTATACTGACCTGACACTGGGTCAGGCACACACACACTCATGACCCGTGTACTTTAACACATGACCTATGACTACAGTACAGTACACACTCCAGTGCACACTCCAGTGCACAGCCCTGGACTGATCCACTACAGTGAGAGGGGTGCTCTAGGCAATTTTGTGACATAACCCTCTACCAAGATTGAAACGTCCCAGTTTCAAATTATCTGAAAACGCCACAAAATTCACAGAACGTTATTTTTTTCAAAGAAAACAAAACGAAAACTATTTACAAACTCTGAGGTACGACTGACCAACACACGTATGGCAATTAAGGCATCAAGTTTAACATACAAAAATATAGTTTTTCACGTAGCATATAACATGTAGAAACATTTCTTGTCACACACTAATGTTTGGCAAACAGTTGTTTTAGCACTAAAAAAAGTATCACAACTTTAGAAAACGTATGTCACTTCCATACTTTGCATTTTGAAACACCCTGTATCTCTTGGCACAAATAGTAGGAATGTGAATACAAGCATAAAACTTCATAAAAGTCACGTTTACACCTGAGGAACTTGCAGCAATTAAACTCCAGATGTTATCATACATGTAATACAAAACAAAATCATGTCTCGTTCATGGTAACAACGCACAACCGTCAAATCGTTCTGGTAGAGAAAGACAACAGAGAAAGTGAGCAGAAATAGTTGAAGAGAAGGGGGAAATGTGAGGCAGAACCTGTATGGATAGTCGAAAAGGAAAAAGCAAAAGTGACAGGCGATAGAGAAGGAAAGTAGAGAAGGGTAAGTTAAGACATAACATGAATACTTTCAATCTTCTAGTACTCACTAGAAAACAAGATGTTTACACGGTATGTACACAAATCTTTCCGAAGTCCAACAACAACGAACTTAAGACAAAAATCACAAAGTACCATAAAATCAAGTACACTTTCAGAAAGTGCTGACAAGATTCTCCAACAATGTTATCAACAAACAGACTTAAACATAATAAACATACACCTGGCATGTAAAAAGGTTAAGTTTAAATCAGGTTCCCTTTGTTTCTCTTAAAACATACATGTAACATAATTATAAACTAATTTTTTTTTTTTTTAATACACCTGTTCATATACATGTCAGCCATACTTCTCCTTTGGCAAACCTGCTATGGGATAAGCTTTATACACAATAGACAAAAAAAAATGTACCTTTATGTGTACACTATACATGAACACATAGTTAGAAGAGAGTGAAAGTCTGTATAAAAACACATGTATACTTTAGCGTGAACACAAAAATACTAAGGCAGTTACATCTATCATTTCCATTCGATCTGTGTGCTTCGTAGATGTGAACACAAATTTATATGATCGGCAAACTATTTCTTTGTTACT
This sequence comes from Diadema setosum, assembly GCF_964275005.1. Taxonomy (NCBI): domain Eukaryota; kingdom Metazoa; phylum Echinodermata; class Echinoidea; order Diadematoida; family Diadematidae; genus Diadema; species Diadema setosum. Next base: position 36,821,142 of record NC_092699.1, on the reverse strand, counting down.
GCAAAGAGAACTCACACAAACCGAACTTTTCGTAAAGTTTTCCTTTACCATGTGTCAACACAAGGCGTAACAACAGCATTACTTAACAAAACAGAATTGTTTTTGAATACTGGTGTACCATATTTACAATACTTACAACATATCAACTTTATCAATGCATATAACCTGTAACAGAAAAGATACAGAGAGGGAGAGAGGAAGAGATGGGGAGAGAGAGAGAGAGAGAGAGAAGAGGAGAATAGGTAAGGTTAGAAACAGGTTCAGAAAAGAAATAAACGGTCATAAAACATAGATACATGCATACATACGAACAAAACCATGCATTAACCATTACTTTTTCGACAAAGCGTGATTACACTCCACACTGTTATCCCAGTCCTTAGGGACCTTTACAGTGTAAGTTATTGTCGAATCAAACTGTCGGATGATGCGTCCATCGTAATAATACCGGATGGTCTTCTTCTCAACCGCACTTGCAAGAAGGGTGGTAGGCGCAATCGGGGTGGGGGGTGTATCTTCCTCATCTGTGTCGCTGCCGCTAGCCGACTGGTTATTCAAGCTTTGTAGTAGGAAAGCTAGTGGCTTTCCACTGGGGCGAGATGTGGGCGTTGTTCCGAACTCCGGATTCGATGATGGGGCAAGGGAGATCGCAGGGCTGGCAGGGGCAGTCCCTTGGGAAGACGGGATCTCCCCTCTTGGTGGTTCGGGAGTTGGCCCATGGGAATGGCAGGGTGCTGACGAAGTACCAGGCAGGAGCATGGTGGTGGGGGCTTTGGTTTCGGGCAGAGGGGATTTATCCGGTGACGGGGACAGCCTTCCTTCCCTGCGTCGGACGGTCCTCCGATCTCTTCTATGATGAACAAGGTCAGTATGGCGTCTGAGGTTGTACGACCGATGCGTTGTATAATCACAGTCCCTGCATCTGTAAATGTGTCCCCGGTAGATGTGATGTACATCCCTCAGGTGGGAGTTCAGTTCTCCAATTGTGGTGAAGGTTTTCCCACAGCGTCTGCAGGCTCTTTCTTCGCGATCAGCCATTGTGAAATCTGGGGGGGGGGGGGCATAATAATATCATTTTATTAAGGACAGTAATCCTCTAAGTACTTTGGACGTCGTCGATTACGCATCGGGTACCGTGAATTCCTGACACGTGTGTACCCATCATTATTTCCACTCATTACCGTTTCCCTCCCACATTGTGGGCTACTTTGTGTTTTATGTTCAGTAACCGATGGCTCATGATTTTCATCTTGAGGAGTGTTGTCTGCATTGTTGTTGACATTAACAACATTAACTTCGTCCCTATCCCCTGGCTTTTCCCATGACTCATGCTGAGGTGGCTCTTTATCTATGTCAGTTGTACAACTCTCACTGACATCCTCATTTACCTCATCCACCTGAGGATTGGATGGTCTCCTCCATTCCCATTTCTGTTGTGATATGCCTTCCCCATGGCATGGTTTGAGTCTATCTACATGGACGACCTTGGGTTTAGCGCGAGGACTGAGTTGGATGCGCATCGTTACGTCAGATAGTTTATCCACTACAAGGTATGGTCCTGTCCAGCGTAGCTGCAGCTTCGGGGAGACTCCTTTCTTCTTGGATGGGTCATGTAGCCACACAATATCGCCTACTTGGAGCTGGTGATCTTGCGACTTCCGATCATAGGCCGTTTTCTGCCTGACCGCACTCTTCTCCAAGCATTCCTTGGCTCGTTTGTGGGCATCCCTAATCTTTCTCCTTAATTGTTGGGCATAGTCATCAGCGACAATTTCTTCGTCGTCTAGTGATGAAGTTGTCAGGTCAATAGGCATCCTCGTCTCTCTCCCGAGCATCATCATATTTGGAGTTTCTCCTGTAGACTCCTGGGGCGTTGCCCGATATGCACTAGTAGCGAAAGCGAGGTGCTCATCCCAATTTTTCTGTCCTTCGGTTTCATGGAGCAGCATAGCGACGATGTTTATTAGGGTTCTGTTAAAGCGTTCTACCAAACCATCAGATTTGGGGTTGTAGGGTGTAGTCCGGGTTTTATGAATCTTGAGGAGGGTGCAGACTTCTGAGAATACTTGGGATTCAAAGTTTGAGCCCTGGTCCGAGTGAAGTTCCAGAGGAATGCCAAACCGGCAGATAAACTCATCAACAAGTTTCTTAGCCACTGTCACTGCCTTGGCATCCGGGAGAGCATAAGCCTCCATCCATTTTGTATGATAGTCACCTATCACCAAAATCCACTGATTCCCTGAATCAGTCTTTGACAAGGGCCCCATTAAGTCTATCGCAACCCGTTCCAGGGGTGCTCCAACACGACTTTGTTGTAATGGTGCTTGCCGTTTCCTTGGAGGCGATTTCCTTCTCTGACACAGAGAACACGTCCTTATAAAGGACCTCACATCAGCTGTCAATCCGCTCCAGTAAAACCTTGCCTTTACTTTCGCAAGCGTTTTGCGGGAGCCAAGGTGTCCACCTAAGGGATTCCCATGAATCTCTGCAACTACATCTTTGCGGAGTTTCTCAGGTAAGAGTATTTGTCTCCTTACCAACCTCCCATCATCCGACTCCCACCGTCGGAAAAGGACACCTTCATGGGTCTCAATTTGATCCCATTGAGCCCAATACGTCTTTACTGCTGATGATTTTTGAGCTACTGAACTCCACTCTGGTCTCGGATCATTGTTTTCTTTCCTGCTCATCATCCATCTGAAGTCTTCATCTGCTAGTTGGGCGTCTCGTATGTCTGACAGTGCTAAGGCAGGCTGTGAAGTAATACCTCTGACGTTTCCATCTGTGTCATCTTTTGGAGAGGTGACTTGGGACGTAGTCAGGACTTCAGTATCTACCTCTTCTACCTTCCTTCCACACTGTTTACACTGCATGCGTGATAGCCCATCTGCATTTGCATGTTTGCGACCTGGTCTGTGTTCAATCTTGATTTGGTATTCGGACAACTGTTCAAGCCATCGTGCCATCTGCCCTTCAGGATTTTTGAAGTGTACCAACCAGCGTATGGACGCATGGTCTGTCCGGACTTTAACGTTCCTGCCATACAGGTATTGCCGGAAATGTTTCAATGATGCTATTACTGCAAGCAGCTCCTGTCGGGTGACGCAGTAATTCCTCTCTGCCTTACTAAGCTTCCGGCTGAAGTAGGCAAGCACCCGTTCCTCTCCATCCTGAACCTGCGACAACACAGCTCCAATGGCTTCCGAGCTGGCATCTGTATCCAGCACAAAGTTGTCCTCCTTTGTTGGGTACGTCAGTATGGGTGCACTCTTCATCCTCTGTTTCAATTCCAGGAAGGCTGTTTCACAGGCGTCATTCCACTGAAACTTAGCGGATTTTCCTGTCAGTGCATGGAGGGGAGCAGCAATTCCAGCAAATCCTCTTACAAATCGTCTGTAGTAAGAAGTGAGGCCGAGGAAACTCCTCACTTCCTTCTTGCACTGAGGTCTGGGCCATTCATCGATGGCTTTCACTTTGTCTGGATCTGTCGACACACCTTCGGAAGAGACTACATGCCCAAGATAGAGGACAGACGTTTGAAAGAGGTTGCACTTGCTCGACTTGAGCTTGAGGTTTGCGTCTCGCAGTCTTGCGAAGCAAATTCGTAGACGCTCGATTTCCTCTTCCACTGTTCTTCCGAAAACAATTATGTCATCCAAGTAGATCAGGAGGATATCCCATTGAAGTCCCCTCATCACCTTCTCCATGAGGCGTTCAAATGTCGCCGGCGCGTTGGTTAAACCAAATGGCATCACTTTCCATTTGTATAGGCCATTGCGCACTACGAACGTGGACTTCTCTTGTGCTGCCTTGTCAAGCGCCACCTGCCAATATCCTGATGACAGGTCTAAAGTTGAAAACCATTTGGCTGACTCTAGAGCATCCAATGTCTCATCAATGCGAGGTACGGGGTAGGCGTCCTTGATGGTGACTGCATTTAAGTCTCTGTAGTCAATGCACAATCGTTGAGAACCGTCCTTCTTTCTCACAAGCACGACATTTGAGGCCCATGGACTATCAGAGGGTTCGATAACACCCCTTTCCTCTAAGTCCTTTACTTGACTGTCTATCTCCTTTTGATTAATAACAGGATGCCTCCTCGCTCGTTGCTTGATTGGTCTTGCATTTCCTGTATTGATGGAATGTTCTACGATGTTTGTGCAGCCAATGTCAGAGCTAGATTTGGAGAAAACGTCTGCAAACTCTGTCAGACATTGTCGTAGTTGTTCATGGTATTGGGGCTCCAGGTTTTCTTTACTTCTCTCAAACAGATCTTGCATATGCTCAGGGAGATTTTGTTCAGGCTTTGAGTTTGTGTTAACTCCTGTTTCTTCAACTTGTGCAGAGGCTATTGTTCCTAACGTGGTTCCCTCCTTAACAGTCAGCTCACTGTGTCCTGGATTAAGTACTCGGACTGGTATGACATCTGCTTCAGCATGCACTAGTGTCCTACCTAACACTAATCCTGTGGATGCTAATTCTCCGCCCCCTTCTGTAGGTTCTATGAGGGCTGGCCCCATCATCTCCTTATGTCGGTTTGCTATCCGGCCACAGATTATTGCTTCATGTCCTGGTGGTACTTTCATGTCATTGGTGGCAATAACTCTTCCTACAAAAGATTGCCCATTTGAATTGGTGCATTTCAGGTGTTCCCCATTCAGGTTGAGACTCATTCTCCCAAAATCCAAGCTTCCACCGGTTGGCAGAAGAAAATCCATTCCGAGGATCCCTTCACACTTGATATCGGCAAATATTGCCCTCACAAGACGCATGGTTTTCCCTATTTGTATCTCGACTAGTGCTGATCCAAGCACTGAGAGAGGTGTACCATCTACTTGCTTTATTGCAACACTTGTTGTATCCAGTATAGGTCTTCGTTCCTTATCTATGTTGTGGTAAGTGCTGGCACTAATGATTGTGTCAGTAGATCCAGTATCGATCAGGAAACAGCAGTTTATTGACCGAATTTTCCCTGTGATGTAGAGGCCTTGTTTTGCTTCTGTTGAGAAATTAGGTATTGTGTATACCCTGTTAGTTTCTAATGACTGAGTACTAGTACTGTCCATGTCTTCTTTAGGTCCAGTTTGCTTCACAGCCTTCCCGCGGACCCTTCGGTCGGCTGGGAGTCGTTTTCCTTCTTTTGTGGATTCTTCTTTGGTACGGGGCAGTCACGAATGAGATGGTTTGGGTTACCACAACGAAAGCACTTCCGGGTTTCTTTTTCCTGTGTTGTAGTATTTGCATGAGATTGTGCCTTCTTCTCCTGGTAGGCTTGCTCCTTCTTGTTTTGCACGAGGGCATTTGTCAATGCCTCCATCTGATGTGCATGTTGTTTGAGGAGTTTTTCTATGTTCTGCATTCGTTGTTCATCTTCATGATCCAACGTACGAGTGTACTTCAGTGGTCTACTCTGTAAACGCTCGTTTCTCCTTTGGAGCTCGATTTTCTCAAAGTTGTCTGTCTCTAAAGCAGCACAGATTGCTTCGTCTAATGATGAAGGACGAGCCCTGTGGATTCCTTCACGGATAGACTGGCTTTCGATCGCATCAATGAAGTGGTTCCTCTCGAGTCTGTCCCTTGATGCTGGAGGAATGTCTGGGTATGCCTTGCTTGCCAGCTCATGTATAGCTTGGCCCAATTCCTGTAGAGACTCTCTCGGGCTCTGCCTGCGATGGCGCAATTCTGCTAAGTAATTTTCAGCTTGCTGACTAGGGCCAAATCGCTGAGAGAGGACTCGTCTTAGCTCACTGTAGGAATTTTTCACTCCTACTCCTACAGTGCTGATGGCTCTTAGTGCCCTTCCTTGAAGACTTGCTGTCAGAAATGTTGCTGCTTGGAAGTCATTCCAGCCGTTAACTTCGATACAAGCCTCAAAGTGCTGCTTGTACTCGTTCCATGATGATTCACCATTGTATCTATCTGGTACTAGTAATGGTCTCTGATGCGCTCCTGGGTATGGTGTGTGGGGTAGAGGTACGCCGACATCACTGACATGGTTTCCACGTGTTTGCCCATAACCCACTGGAGATGGTTGGTTGCTCTGTCTCTGCATTGGGATGTGTTCTGCTGTATTGGTAGCTAGCATGTTCCTGTTTTCTGGAATCAAGGGCCCTGCATTCACGGTGTTTGCCACTATCGGTGTCGACATGCCAAATGTCATGCTCGGCCTTGGGTGTGTTGCAAAATTTGGTCCCTGATTTATTGGTGTCTGGGTTGGTGGTTCCATCGACATGTAGCCTGTCTCATTCACCTGTTTACGCTGAGGCAACTTGAATCTAATTTCAGAATCAACTTCACGAAATTTCTGTGGAAATTCCTTTGCTCGAGTTGGAGTTTCTCTTGTGCAGAGATTTGCCTGAGAGTTACTAGCATCCTCCTGTCGTTCCATTCTTGGATCTTCTACTTGAGCCATTTCCCACTCGAGTAGTTCCTTGTCCATCCTAGAACGGCTAAGTGCCTCTCTCAGTTTCGCAATCTCTCTCTCTACCTCCAGTACCCTTTCTTCAGGACTTTCCATTTTCGTTGTTTGCAGAGTCAGTCTTTATTTCAACCCAAAACCAGCAGATCGTCAAAATTTTGAGAAAATTCGTCAGAAACTATTACATGCGGAAACAGCCATAAATCATGATGAAATGCATCAGTGTCTGAGCTTATCACAGTTCTCTGAATTTGTCATGGTCTTATTTCCAGACTCAACGCAAACAACACTCTCTCATGTGTTCATCCTCATTGAGCCATTGTTTTTCATCTATATGTGTATCAGTAAACTGATCTGATATTTCTGCAGATATAACACAATACAGGCTACCATTCCCTTTGAATTACTGAGTACCACCTGAAGTACTACAACATATTCAGTGCATGCTCAAGACTCACATAGGCCTACGAGCATGGTGCACTCACGAACGAATTTGCGAGCAAGTTCAACTCACGAACAGGTTATACTCACGAGCATACTATTAACTCATAACTCATGAGCAACATTAACACATGAGCAACACTATTACTAACTCATGAGCAACACTATTACTAACTCATGAGCAACGCTAACTCACCGACACGAGCATATGCTATGCTTTACGTGTACTTGTCAGGTACATGCTTACTGGTCACACTTGCTTGTGAATTTTGTATAGCATTCAGTGTCTGAGCTATTTCTGGGTGCATCAATTCAGAGCACCTGCTTCACTATACCGTAGTGCAACTCATTGTTATACAGCCTGTATCACATCATGACATGCATTGATTGAAGGCTTTCAATTACGTTTCAACTTCACTTCTGAGCAACTAGTTCTAGTGCTTCATATCTGAGTTGAAAATTATGTTTCAACATCACCTCTGAGCAACTATTGCTTCATATCTGAGTTGAAATATACACGCTGTTATTGCGAGGATAGACTCATGAGTGAGAGCGACTCAAATGCCGGCCACGTCCCACCGCTGCCACCATTTGTAACAAATTTGCCTCTTTGTTATTACTGAGTATTTTCACCAACTCAATCGGGATACTCGCCAAAGTATATGGCTGGCAGGCACCTCAGCTCATCGCTCACTCATTCATGGTCACCTCACAGTCACACCCTCGCTCATCAGAGCAACCACCAACAATGAGCACCCACTACATGCACTTATTATGCAGACCAAGACATCACAAAATGAGTCAACAGTCAGGGTACATACCGTTCCGATGTGTTTAATCACGGAGGATCAACTCCAATAGCTTCAGTGTAGGTTGATTCAAGTACAGAGCATAGCAAGAGAGAAGTACAGTAAACAGAGCATTACAGCCAAAAAACACCACTGTGGCAAGATTCAGTCTTCACCCCACGCACTGCAATCCCCGGACAAACTCATCACCAACTAACTGACTGCCAAGATAAGTGCACATCACTAAACTTTATACTGACCTGACACTGGGTCAGGCACACACACACTCATGACCCGTGTACTTTAACACATGACCTATGACTACAGTACAGTACACACTCCAGTGCACACTCCAGTGCACAGCCCTGGACTGATCCACTACAGTGAGAGGGGTGCTCTAGGCAATTTTGTGACACAGTGATGTGTTCTCATGCACTGGCTGTAGTATTCAGTGTACGTAGTTCTCCCAAGGTCCTCTCAACCGAGTCACATTCAGTCATCAATTCGAACAGAATGGGACGATTGGCAGAACCAAACGTTGCCCTAAGCCTGTTTTCAATACTTCAACTTAATTGGTAAGTCTTCAAATTGAAGAAATTTTGGGATTTTAACTTGACATGTACCCGCGATACTAAATCTGTCATGATCCTGAATGCTACAATGCGAAGCCCGATTACGCTATGCATATGGGGCTGCTGGTCGCTATGCGTATGGGGCTGCTGGTCGCAGTTAATTGCATGATTACTAAGACAAGAGAGCACTTTGGGGCGAGTAAGTCTCACAGTGTTAGTTATATGAAAGGTACTTTAACCTGAAACACAAACTAAGACAAGGAAATTCAGGGAAACTTTTGAGGTACCAGAACTTTTTATTATCTTTAACTCTGGTACAATGCCATGGAAGAGAAAATCTGTAATATATTTGCCTATGATATTTTAACATTTGTTGCCCCACTTTCTCTATGTCTGAATAAGGTTGCATGTGACAGGCCGACTGTACGACAAGTGCTGCAAACAAACCTCTGGGAGATAGAGTCTAAGGGCGTCCTTCATGAATGCCAGGACAACTTTCGTGAATGCGACAGTGCTGCTGGCTAGACTCACAAAACAGCTGTCTGTTGGTTTAAAAATGAAAATATACAAAAACATGTAAGAGAGCACATGAGATATCATAAATCTTTTCACTACCTATCAAATTAAGGAATGAAAATTGCCAGAATCTAATCATCTCCATGTCATGTGGCACATTATTCTAGGATTCAGTAATCAATACCATACAATATTAGTTGAGTAATCCTCATAAAGCAGCGGTATTCCCACAAACACATCAGTAAGAATTTAAACAGTAACATTACTTCAGCCATTCATGCTAAATATAGCTGCTACAAAACTCTCTTAAAATCAGGGATGCCAGTTAGAATGAAAGAGGAGGCCTGAAATACAGTGTAGATCTACATGAAGTTCACTTGCACATGAATAAGCCTGAACTTTGCAACTGCAAGGGTCTGAATTCAGGCTTTTGCCTGAAAACTGGCAACCCTGAAAAATGTTCAGTTGGGAATAGCATCCTTTTTACCGGTACCTCCACACGAGTCCAAAATTGGGAAAGACTGGTCTCCCAAAGTCAAATATTATGTAGAAAATTCAGACAGATAATGAGTTAAACCATGAAAAGCCAAAATATTGCCTTGTTTCCCCTTTCAAATTTCATTCTCAATGAAGACATTTAATCTTTGCAGGAAAGGCTTACATTAAAATATTGCTTTAAATGCAATAGCCTTTGAATCAAATGGCTACTACCCTGCCATATGAAAAAGAAAACAATGCCTCTGGTGGCATTCGCAGGAAGGGATATAAAAGTCCATGCTTCCTTGCAGTGCCTTGTTCAGTTAGATCATATCTCTGGAAGTAGTTTCTATGAGGAAAGGATTTGTAGGAAAGTTTTGATTTGTCTGCTTTACATAATGTCACAAGACAATTGACTCCACATTCCACTCTACAAGTCACAGATAATGTCTCCTGCTAAAATGCTTTAAAGGGATGTATAGTTTTGGTTGAGACCTAATTTCAGGTTTCTAACATCTTTAGGTGAGATAATGAGAAACCTCATATGAAAACATAAAAGAGCATTTAATTCTATGAGGAATTCAACGTTTATTTGATGAAAATTGGTTTTGAAATGGCTGAGATATCCCAAAGAGAGCGATTCTAATAAAGTGTGGGACCCACACTTTGTTACGATCGCTTTGTTTTACTTTGTTTTTGGATGTGTCAGTCATTCCAAACCCGATTTTCATCATATAAACTTTGAATTCCTCTTAAAATGGTATGCTCTGTACTATATCATAAGTGTTTTCTTAGTATCTTGCAAAAAGTTAAAAGCCTAATTCTCATCTCCACCAATACTGCACCATCCCTTTAATCACATTTCAGAGCTTTACTCTCAGCTTAATGAACGTACCACTCTCAAACAAAGAGCACTCTGGCAGTCATGGAGACCATAAAATATCAGAGTAAGAAGTGTGATCTGTATGTCCTGAAGACCATGGGTGGTATTCTAAAATCCTTCGTAGGAAGAAATTTCTTCCTAAGTCAGGATTTTTTCCTAGGTGGTATTCTGAAAATCTTCCGAATCAAGTTTCTTCCTAAGTATCTTCCTAACTTTTTATCCTAAACTTAGGCAGAAACTTTGGAAGTTATGCAAATGAGGATGAGATATGCAAATTTCTGACTTAGAAAGAAGTTGGTATTCTAGAATGCACTTTAGAAAGAATTTTAGGAAGATATTTAGGAAAGCCCCACCCCTGTCCTAAGTACGTTGTTAAGAATAGCAAGCTGCAAAACATCGTGATAGGCCCGCTTGTCATTCACTGAGCGCAACATGTACTTTGATGCACGAAATGGGCATGAGGAAGGGGACATGCTGCGCACACAAGTATTTGACCCTACATCACTATAATATGCGACTGTCATTGGTTTGATCCTTAAGATAAGACATTTCTAATTGGCTTAATAAAAGAAGTGGGCGGGGATAAGGATGGTCTAATTTGCATTAAGAAGTTCCTAGGAAGAAATTTTAGAATACCAATTCTGTCTTTCCCAGGCACTTTCTGACTTAGAAGAAACTTGGGAAGATTTTCAGAATACCACCCCTGGTAACTACAGTGTGCTGCATTAAGAAGCAAACTTAGCATGGTGCAAACACTATGAGGGACTTATAAGACTAAAGACTTATGAGAAAAATTTGTCATTTGAATGGTAATTCTAAAGAAAGAATTTCTCAATTATGATTTGCAGGTTGAAAGTACCCAGACTAGAATCAAGATCATATAGATTGCAATCAAAAGTTCGAATTTTACTTTTGAGATGAATTCAAGTGAAATAAAATCACTCGGATCACATTACGGATTCTCCTGTCTATAGCTCGACTTCTAAAACGTGATTTGGAAGGCAGAACTTACATGGCCTTCCAACCACCTTGGAGAATTCATATTCAAATCATGGTTTCGGAGGTGTAGTGTGTACAGCAAGATAGTTTTAATAATGAAATACAATCATCATTCTAATAATAATGATAATGACTCTTCTCTTTTATGTGACTGCTCAAGGAATCTTCAATGTTCTGTGATATAAAGACTGGCTGATAACCACACAAGAAGAGATCTTACCATACACCAGTTGGCTGAACTTGTCAAATCCAAGCTGCTGCATGTCCTTGACTAGATTGTTGGCTGCGTTGGGATTCTTCAGGTTGAGTGGATACCACCGCTCCTCCTGGAGATGATCACATGAAAAAACAGCACTCAATTTTCTCATTTACGCATTTGCTGTGTGAAGATGAAACTGTTGTAATACCAGATGGTTTAGTGGCCCAATATTTTAATAAAAAGCATTAAGTGTCGGTTATTTTTCTCCTAGCTCTTGCAAGCTGTCCTAGTACTTCATGATTATCGTTATTCAGGTGGCTATTGCCATATCCCATAAGATTAATACTTGATACTTGATACTGTAATCCCTCTCGCAGCTCCAAGAAGCTATACTGGGATGAAACTACACATGTGTGCCATTGGGAGGTGCCACGGTGATGATCTCTAGTTACAATAAAAGTGTGCGCTGTGCGAGTAAAGTCTGAATGCATCCTCCTTTTAAAGGATGAGTGATCCAGAAGAAGGCTGCAAGGTTGTAATACATGGGAAAGGAGCTTCTCTGAATGTCGTTAGTGTGGTGGCATGCACAACTTGACTAGGTAGGCGGTTCCAGATCCAAATTGTCCTTGGAAAGAATGAGTACCTTGAATGCATCAATGGTTGTCTTGGGTATGTTGAACTTGAGCTCATGATCTTTCCTTGCATGGTAGGTTGCAAGGGTAACTGCTGAGGGCATTGGTAGGCTTACCACTCCATAGTGGATTTTGTAAAAAAGTGAACATTGGTCCAGGAGTCGCCGGTGGTGTAACGTGTTCCATCCGCTTACTAAAAGGTACTGATATGTTTTCAGAGTAACTGGTCTTGGGTACATACCACATTTCGATGCCGCGAGGCTTCGATGAATTGCTCCTTGTTGTAGATTAGGACTTCCCGGATGCCTTTCAGTGTCAGGCCGTTGAGGGCGAAGAGGAGGTCTAGTCCGATGGAGGAGAGAAGGGCGCAGGAGGTCCGGGCGATGCACACACACTCCGCCACTGTCGAGAGCGCCGTCTGTTTGGCCAGAGCCTGCCGCGAGAACAGGTTGACGAAGCTACGGAGCTCTGCCTTCGCCCACACTACGAAGGCTGTATGGTGGACAGAGGTGAAGGGAGGGGGGGGGGGGGGAGGGAGGTGATGTTGGTGATGGAAATCAACAATGACAAAATGATTGTATATTCCACTTGAGATAAATGAGGATTATATACTGCTTCTGTCGTATAATTTGCAAGTTTTTTCATTTTCACAAATTTTGCCAGTCAGGTGCTATTCGCAAATTCAGCAACACACACAAATATCAAATCTGATCCCAACTATTGTAAAAGTGGTTATTTTTGTGCTCGACTGGGTGAGATGAATTTCGCTTGTTTTTAATTCCGCGGAATAAAGACATTTATTAGTAGAACCTATGGCATGCAAAAATATTCGCACGTTTTTATTTTTGCGCTGGTTTTTGGTCGCGCTAAATGCGTGAAAATTTCCACACTGCGAAAATTTCCACTTTTACAGTAAGTAATGTACTCCACAATCACAAATCTATCCACTCATAGAATTATCAGGAACTCTCCATTCGTAAAAAAAAAAAAAAATTATGCTAGCTGAATATATGGCATATACATTATACATTTTGCATTCAATCTTTTTCAAGTTGTAACTTTACCCTTGCACATGGTCTATATCATTTCTTTCACACTTTGGATTTTAAGAAAAAAAATGCAATGAATATAATGTTCCCTTCATGATTCAATAACCACTTCAATCGGGCTTCAAACAACTATTCATATACCGTATGTCCTAAAAAAAATTACAACGGGACCCTCCGCAATGATAACTTTAAAAATAGTGAATCAATCCAAATACTTATTTCAGGGTATGAAACTACTGTATAACTTACTGCCCACACCTTACAGGAAATGCCATTGGATATGCTTCAGTGGTCGAAGAAAAATGTTGAGTTTTGTAGAGTATGTCAGGAATCCCTTCCCTCCAAGTTCTGTCCACTGTTTTCTCAAATTAATATGCAGTTCCAAGAGCATCCAAGTGCTAAACTTGGAAGAATCAGATCCATGACATGCTTTACAACGATCCACATTTCTCTGTGACCACTTAACCAAATTGAATGGAGTTTTCTGCAAAATAGAGCTAAGATGTCACATTTTCGAACCCTGAAGTAGCATTTAGACAGGATCATATTGCAAGTTATCAATGCGAAAATCGGATTATAATTTTTTTTTGGGACATACTGTAGAATGGAACCTCAAAGCATAGAAAGTGAGAGAAAAGGTAGGAATGAAGGTGAGATACCAAACACTAGTACATATGAACTGCAAAGTGCCAGTGATACCGTACCTGAGTAGCATCCCTGATTTTGGGAGAAAGTGAACCGGAACTCCTTGCCCGTCTCGATGATGTGGTTGAAGAAGACGTGGCACAGCTTGGTGACGTACAGGCTTGTGGCGCCCTCTATACGCAGCTGCCTCAGGGACTGCTTGATGGCAGCGCTGCGATTCTTCAGGAAGAGATCGCAAGCCTGGAAAATATGGGGAAAGTCGGCACGTGAGTTCTGTTTCTTTTGCTCGATATCTGTTCACAGCTGTTTTGCCTGAAAACCGGGACTCCACTATCATTTTCAGATATTTTTATTTTTTATGTTTTATAGTAGTCTACTTGAACCACCGAGAGTAACTGCATAACTTTTATGTCTCCACTAAGATCATGAAATATCCAGTCTCAATGAAAAATGCAGTACCTGAGATGGCAAAAATTATCTTCCCATCCGTATCAAAAGGTACAAGTATGCATGCAGGTTTTCTTGAACATAAGAATGAAGGAAATTTGTTTTGTGGAGAGAGTACACATATAGCTACAGAGGAGTTTCATTGTTGTTGTTGTTATGTTGCTGTTACTCTCTGTGAATAATGTATACCTGATCTGTAATAATATAAAAATGAAGTGAAATAGAAGGTGTGTGCAATTTATGGAATATATGGTAAGTTACTGAAGTAGTGCAAGCTATAATGCAAAAACGCTTTCCTGGGAGCACTATTACACATGCATATGCCACACTTTGAATCAACGCGATTCATAAATGGGACAAATATATTTGACTGTTACAAAGTGTTCTTGCTCTTGTTATCTCACCCTATTTTAGGCTAGAAAAGGCAACTACCAAGCTTTTAAACCATTCTACATTGGATAATATGCCACAAAGATGTCTTTATTATGGACACAACTCCTTAATACTAGAAAGGAATAGATTACCGATCTTCCGTTTCTCAAAGTTTACTACATCAATCGCAGTCAGGGAGGCCCCTCTCATTAACATAAGCTACGGGAGCTCCTCCCACTAACAATGAGAGTTCAGCTAATCCCTCCCCAAAAGAAAGGGTACCATATTAACTCCTCCCACTGGCATCTAGAACCAATCTAGCCCCTCCCACAATCAATGACAGACAGGAAAGCTCATGGTTGAAACCTCACTAGTCCCTCCCACCAATGTATGAAAGCCATGCAAGCTCCTCCCAGCAGTAACAAAAAAACAAACAAAACAAAAACCCAAAAGCCCCTCCCATGAAAACCCCAAAGTCAAGCTAGCCCCTCCCACAAACAGTATGAAAGGCAAGTAAGCCCAATACCTGTGTGGCTCTCCCTAGCCTGATAAGCTGTGTGACTGCCCTCCTGGTGACCTGGGGCCCGCCCCTTAGTGACCGGTCAGGCGACACTTGCAGCTCCCTGGTCAGTGTGTCGGTCAGCTGCTTTATCCTGTGGTCAACTCTGGCCCTGTGTACCAAAACATTCCATACAACCAACGTCCAGCATCAGTTACTCCAATACCACAAATCATATAGAGTAATATTTGTGGTCTTTAGAATTGAAATTCACTTCCTTCTCATTATGATTATGTACCTTAAAAAATGAATGAGAATTTGTGGAACTCTCTTTATGCTTTCTTCATATCATTGCCTAATTGTGTCCTCACAAATTGTTGTATTCTTCCTATCCCACAATGACAGCACATGATTCAAAGCAAACGGTGAAAACTTGTACCTTTGGAACAGATTATTTGATTTTCTTCAAACTTCACTGATGTGTACTATGAATATTTCTGCAAACACTACATCAACACAAACATTTCAAGTGAATTCCCTTGTAAGAAGAGATTGGTTAGGATGCCTGAGCTATGGGAATAGAGCCTTCTTTTCGGGTGTGCCATGTCTGTGGAACTCTTCTACCAATCCCACTTTGGAATTGTAACAACCTCAATACCTTCAAATCTGAACTGAAGACCTGTTTTCTCCAGCAACTTTGTGAATGATGTGCGGCACACTGCAGGAGCCGGGCGCGATTGAATGTTTCTGCAGATAAATGGTGCTATATAAATGCTGTTTCATCATTCATCACCTGTATCTACATCATCCAAGCCGCTACTCAGGATCTGGTGAAAAAAAAAAATCCCTGAAAACTGATCAATAGCTGCTTTGCTGATATCATATGATGATACAACCTTGATTTCCATCTTCATGATCATGAGACCATTGCAGCATTAAAGCAAAGTACCATGGCTACCTACGAAAACTCTTCAAAAATCTTCAAAAAGTTAATTACCTCATCTCTTTCAGCGCTGGGCCCACAGGAATCTGATCAAGGTATTCATTTGCTGCAGGACAAAAAAGGAAACAAAATAATAACAAATGTTTCACACAAAGTTTACAGTTGAATATCATTATATAGTAAGCCATAAAGTATTCTCTTGGAATTAGGTTACTACTTTGATGCACATGTTAGCTGATGGGGCCATTCTATTCTAGCAGGCCTGCATTAGTCTTGGTTTTTGAATGTAGCAAATGAAGAGCAATTCCATCTGGTTAACCTTCACTTCCTAAGCTACCGGGTCTATAATAGCAACGATGGAAATGTGGAATATCATGGAGTGTATTAAATTTGCTTCATTCGATATGGCTCTGGTATGACAGTAAAAATGTGCTAATATTCTTATCTCATCTTATTTCTCCCTAGATGCAAAGTCTTGCCACATGTTTGCAGTATCCTCAAATGTACATTTTGCAGTGCTGCAAGAAATGGGGAAAAAAATCCATATATGTGCTACTAGAGTCTGATCTGTTTTTGACCAAATTTTGAGGCTTAGTGGCTTGAATTTTGCTTCCACCAAAGTGAAATAAAAATGAAATGTGAAATTCATCTTACCCAGCCAATCGCAAAATGTATCTCACTAAGCATCATTATTCTTACAGTAACCTTCCAACGACACAGTACACTAATCTGATCCGAAGAGATCTCTGCTATGCAGAAATTTTAAGAGTGAGATCTGATAAAGAATACAATGTAGGTGTGTCCCGTTACCTCTGAGTATGAAATCTACAGCCTCCTCAAAATTCCTCTGAGCGATGCTCATGTCGAGGTCCTCCGGGAGCTCCAGCAGCCAATCAACTTGAAGCATGCTGGTTTCCATGGAAACCGATTGCAGGAAGAGGTTCTCGTCTTCTGCAAAAGCTGAGAAGGGCAAAGATCACATTGTCAGGATACATTTCGTGCATTTCATCGGGAATTATAGAGAGAGTGTAGAGTATCACTCCTTAAGTACATGTAAACACTAATCATATATTATTAATATCCAGTAAAATAATCATTTTACTCTACAAACCTGACACTGCGACAGCAAATCTGTTCTCATCTGAGGCATTTTACTCTATCTATGACAGCTTATGTTGTGATGCAGATTTTCATTTTGAAACCAAATCTTAATGCATGCATGCTGCAACGAACTTAAAGCTCACTTCCATAATGCTTTTTTAAGAGCACCTTGTGTGCCTTTAAAACATATGCAGAGAATATCTCTTGGACTATCATTTTTTTTTAGACTACCACTGACCAAAAAAAAAAAAAATAACAACAAAAGATTTGTACATGAGACCATCAGTCTCCTTTTTATTTTAGTAAGAAATCTGAAAAGGATGTTTATACCACAGTAGTTCACTTCTTCACGAGGAAAACTTTCCATCTCTAGAGAATCACATCAATGGATGTGCAACTTGACTTTGACCTTGATCAATACTGGCCATTTTGCCTTTTTCATGAGAATACATATTCAGTGATAGAACATACAAGATTTATTATGTAACAACTCTAAACAGCATGTAAACATGCACATTGTGTGGGGCTCCGACATGCGACAAATGCACATATCTACACTAAGAGTAGACCCGTGGCTCGGGGCCATTGGGAAAGGCATCTAGACTAAAAGTCTTCTGTATATCAAGAAAACATCAACTGTAAATTTCATTCAAAGTTAGAGAGTGAATGCATAACCTCTACAAACTGTATGTCTAGTATACAGAGTTAGTGTTGTCATGCAAACTCAAAACTTAAAATGAAAACTTGTTGCTGCAATTACACTTGAAATGATAAATTAAGAATAAACCCTGGTCTTGATATTAAAAAGGAATTCCAAACAATATCGATATTAGTCAGTATTAACATATCTACTGCAGATCTTGCATGGTACATTGTAGGTGAAGAAAGAATTTTACAATTAAACTTTTTGTCCGACAACAAATTATGAACTTGACAATGTTCACTGATGTGATATATTGTATTCCGCTGAATACACAAACTTCATTATGTTTAATGAATGCAGAGATGTGATGGCAATTTATCACAGATAAAAAATGAAAATTTAAGAAATGATAACAAACTAAATGACAGATGATAACAAAATAAATGACAGATGAGTTTAACAATAACATGGAGATTTATGAGAGGCTTTGAAAATTTAACATCAGGTAGTACTGAAGTAACCTGCCTCAAACTCAAGAATTGATTTAGTAAACAAAACAAAGCTTAATTTCCTTCAGTTCACAAGAAGGGGTAGAGTTATTCAGTCACTAGTGATGTTTATGTCTTCAGCACACTTTGAACAGAGTTGTGCAGCAATTTCCTTCATGGAATAGAGCATCATGGTATCTAAAATTCATTTATCTCATAGTCTCTATTCCATGATTTACATCTTGTACATGACAGTGAATGAAAAAAAAAATCTTGGTTTAATCCACTTGCAAAATAAATTAAAAAAAACAAAAAATGAAAAATAACCAAAACAGATGAAGAAATTAAACTCAAGAAAACTGTAATGAATATGAGCAATTCTGTGCAACATGCTACAAGAACGAAAAAATTGAAATTTCCGCCAAATCATGCCCCATGACCGAGGTGCAACATGCATTTTATCTGGCTTTACCCTCTTCTTCGGCTGAATAGAGAACAGGAAATATGCAGAACATGTGTGGGAGGAAAAAGGTAGGAAGAAGTACAATGTAAGTGACACCAAGCAATTTTTGAGAAGAAATGACTACTGCATGAGCTGAAATTTTTTGTGGTGGTTTCATTTTTGAAAATTTCACAAATTTAGCAAATCGCCTTTAAACCACAAAAATAATAACATGCAAATAGAAAAATACACCAAAGTACAATGTGCCATAAGATCATTTCTATTAAGCAAGAACAAAAATCAAACCATGCCAATGCCAGATTGTATGAAACTAGTAACTACTGTAGGTCTTGCACACTGCATGGACCATGATGTAGCAATACCTTGGGTATAACAACACTCTAGTACTTCCAATGCATAACACAATACTTGTTTATGTACAGGAAATCCTGTGTAAAAACATTCAGTACTAGAATTGTCTAGATTAAGTGGTAATTTGTGAAAACCTCTGTATGCAAAAATTTCAGCTCGTGCAGTAATTCCACTCCTGATTCACAAATGTACAATGTGTACACAAAGGCAAAGAAAGAAAGATGAGAAGGTACGAAAGTAGATTTGTGAACATATTTTCGTCATCACAAGAAAGCATCAATCAGGTGAACTGACAAGTCTGTGAGCATGCAGAAAGAAGTGATTTCATTTGTTCATTCACTGAATTCGTGAGCAGTCTATTCATTTCCTTTGTACAATCACACAGTTTGTATTTTAGGGTGAGATGCAGCACTCTCTTGATGCGTACCATACAATACCGTCTCTTGATGCGTACCATACAATACCGTATCCATGCCAGAGGAGGGCGTGAACGCTCCCAAAGTGTACTGTACCGTAATGTACTATGTCAAAAAAGAACTATTTCCTGATGTGCTTTCTAAAAGGGTACCACACCATACATTGTACCATGGCATAAAGCATTCAAATGCTATGTGGTCCAACAAAATAACATACCAGAAGTTGGCATGAGAGGAATGCGCCTAACACGCACTTTCCATGTACATCATAATGCAAAGAATTAATTCTCTTTGTTTGGGACAACTGTATGTAGCATAAGCATGCTACCGTGTAGGTGCATGACCCTGTTGCTACAAAATGTAAGACCCCTCTGACCCTCGTCCAAACATACCCCATGAGATACGTCATTGCGACCTGTAGAGCACTCGAACGCTCCAAATCTAGCAGGGTATGGTATGGTACGATTTGGTTCAGTAATGTTCGGTTTTCTTTTGAGTGCTCGAACACGGCCTATGTCGTCTCTTTATCCACGTCATCTACCCACATGACATACACCCACCCTGCCAATGACTGCGGCTGAAGGAAGGAAATACATGTAGGCAGATATTCGTAGCAACAGGTGAAAAAACAACAACATTGTACTGTGCATTACATTTAGAAGCACAAAAAAACCTGGCCCGTCCACACAGAGCGTAGCAAAATTAACAAGGGGGGGGGGGGGGGCAAATTAGAGACCAATCAAATAGATATTGTAGGGCAACATGATGAGCTGGCTCACGGCAAAACATATTGCAAAAAGAAAAATAAGGAAAGATACATCAAAATGGTGGTACACATATCACGGTGAAAAGAGCCAGGTGAACCCACTCTATATGTGAACACAGTCAACATTTGTACTGGAATATGATCATGTTCTCAAACATATTCTACTTATAATAACTAGAGAAATACATTCAGAGAAATGTGAAAATGACCTGGAACCTCAAATCGTGGAGAAACCAGCTGTATGGAAAAAAAAAACAAAACAAAACCCAAAAAGCTTTCTTTGATGTGTCATGAAGGAAATTAAGTAATCTTCATTTCCACTTGAAGTATTCATAATTTCTTTTCTTACGAAGCATGAAAACCATCAATACCTTATTCTTCTTTTATTAATGAATGAGTGAAAATAAGCACACTGATGATGAGATTCAAGCTTCTTGGATTCCAACCCTCATCACGGCTGTATAACATCTGAGAGGGTAATGAAAACTGGACTCTTTGGATGAATACTGTATACGCCATATATTTCGCAAAGTTTTTATTTTTGCAAATTTCACGAGTCAGGTGCTATTCACGTAATTAAAGACGTACACAAAAACATTGATTCTGATCCAGATATGAATGTGACTACACGTACATACATTAGGATTTTCTATGTTCAGTACAGTACTCCAGGATCGAGAATTTAACCATTCGCAAAAATGTTGGGAAGTCGCGATTCGCGAAAATTTAGACTCGCTAAATATATGGCATATACAGTAGCTTAGCGAGGGAGGCAGAGGGGTAGGAAAGTACTCACGATTCTTGCCCTCTGGAGTATCAATGCTCATCTGCTCAGCTAGCTCTCTTCTCTGGCTGTTGGCTGCTACCTGGATCTTTTTGGCCTCCTCCAGTTTGTCCAGCCAAGTTCGCTAAATTCCAAAATATTTCAAGATGGTAAGCGTCAGATTCACAAGGAGCTGCCCTGCCTTTATAAAGTAAAATCAATTTGAAGTTAGCTAACTGTGCCTGAAAGGTCCCTAATTTTTGATACAGCAAGTATAGAACTGTGTGAACACAACTCATACTGTGTACATGTACGTAATGTACACAGTGTTGTTAGCTAATGTAAAATGAGGAATGTTCGCGTGCAGTTAAATTTCGCGAATTTCACAAGAGCCGAGTTTCGTGAAATTAAAATGCACGATAAAGATCTTGTCTACGCTATATGCATTGAATGTTAGAGGCAACTCTCGAAAGTTTGATGCTGAGAATGAGGCCATCGGCTCCCATTCGCGAAAATTTCATGCCACAAAAATATTGTTTTACAGTATCTCGCAGGTAACGAGGCCACAAGAAAGTTGGTGGTTAGAACACATGCGGCTCCATAATATTGCCCCCCCCCCCCCCCCCCCCCCCCCAAGAGAAGCATCACGGTTTAATAAAAAGCCCATCTGAATGCAGTAAACAAGAAGTTCCTGTTTAAGCATAACCCTATGAGCACTGAATGATCACCTGTGCTTGGCATGTATAAGAGTGGGTCACTGCATGCAGCGCACTGCACTTTCAGATTTTACCATCGAGTGCAGCACGTTGTTAGTTATCTACAAGTCCTATCATTGATGACAAGCACCATGCGAACGTAACTCAAAGCTAGGAGCAAATTTACCTATTGTTGGTTACCATGTGAACATGGCTAAAATGTGAGAGTAATACAAAGTCTAATATTTTGATGAATTTATACATTGCACTTGAGTGTGAATAGCAGAGACTGCATATGATCCTTTCTTGTGTGGCTGGGACACCTACATGTAGCATTATATTTCTTTTCTTCTTTAAGGGCAACATATAGTCATAAAGAAATATCAAAAAAATAATAATGCTGGTGGTGAAGTTGCCCAAGCTCCTTAAAAATACCTAGGAAAGTGGTGAAGTACAGTTTTGGGCAAATGCTACCTAGTCAGAATTAGCTTCTA
Organism: Diadema setosum; assembly: GCF_964275005.1. Lineage (NCBI taxonomy): Eukaryota > Metazoa > Echinodermata > Echinoidea > Diadematoida > Diadematidae > Diadema > Diadema setosum. The sequence goes on along the minus strand of NC_092699.1, from coordinate 36,799,082 downwards.
CAGAACATTTTACTGGCGCTCGCTATGAAGAAAAGCTTACCTTTGATTTGGCTGACTCGGCACAGTACATATGCTGGTCGGGGAACCTGAGAATCTTGAAAGCATTCTTCACAGCTGTCCCAAGAAATCATAGTAAATGAAGAAAAGAGAAAACATCAAAAATAGTTTTCAAATACCGAAGACTCTTAAATGGCACTCAACTATGTAAATGTTAACATCTATCCTGGTATCAAAAACTAAGACAAGTTTAATTTCATATGTTACAAACTCATATGATGATATATCCAGATTAGGTGTACACTTACTCACAAAAGGTACATGACGTGTATATACATGTAGCTACACCAATGACAAAGATTGCTACCAATTTGCCCAATCCTTGCCCTGCTATCGCTTTACACCTAGCACAAACAAAAATCCCTTCAATGCAAATGAAAGTCAGCTACATGTACATGAAGCTCATTGCTCAGGATTACAAGGCTATGGACATTCTTGAATTTTCATATGCTTGCAAACAGACTCCATTCTAACTTCACTGTGCCTAACAACACAAAGTACATGTAAGTGCAGATCTTTCATTGTCCATGAGAGAATTTGCAAATTACAATGATACTGAAAGAAACAAGAGACTTCAAGTACCATCAACAGCAAGAAAATAAGAAGTCAGTTAATGTAACAACCACAATTGAAATGACAAAAATCTAAACATACGTCCAACATCCCGCACATTCACCACCGCTAAACTGTCCAGCTCGAAGAGTGCTTGGTATTTGTATCTCACCGGCCCTCTCCTGCAAAGACAAAAACACAACTAACAGTCACACAAAGTCCTAAGCCAAATTTTGAGATCAGAAGACAAGGAAAAGTCAACCCTTGAGAGTCTCCCCAAATATAATCTTAACACAGCACTTTGCATGAGAGCAGCAAGCATCAAATAACCCCATTCTTAGCTACAAGAATACAGTACACAGAAAATAACAAATTTCTTGTGTTTTGGTCACCTGCGATGGTGTCACGCATGATGCAAATATCAGTTTGTGACTGTACACCATATATTGGATTTATATTGATGATTATTCATGACAGTCACTATTGGTAACTAATGTTCTCTTGTTATGAAATTGAGGGATACTGTGCTTTTGGTACACATATTGATTTTGACACTGCAATATTGACATGTCACATACAATGTATATTGGTGAAATGGAAAACTGAAGAAAGATGTTCTACTTTACCACCTGGTGGAAACCACTAAGAGCAGAAATCTTACAGAAACATTTCTGGCTTCTTTATTCAGATTTTGTGGGCAAAGATATCTTGGTACGCAGAGTTGGCTATGGAATGTTGACAATTACGTGTGCAGGGTTTTGTAGTGACATAATACATTTTGCTGAAATGGCAATGTTTAACAAAATAATCACCCTAAATATTTCTATTGTGGTAATGAGCCATCTTGTAGAACAGTGTGAATGAAAGATGCACAGCAAACCAAAAGCTGGTGAAATAAAAGTTAACACAAAGACTATTACCGCAATAATTCCATGACAAATATTTCAAATCAAATTGTATCTTTATACATATGACACTTTCATTATAAATCATTATCAAGCATTGTAAAGATGTAGTGCACTGAGTATATGACATGGTGAAGCAAAATTATGAGCATTATTTTCATGAATATAAAACACACAAGACATAGGCTTGGTATCCATATTCTTTTCCCAACAAGCCCACATCCATGAAATGTACATTATAACAATAACAATAATAATAATAATAAAAAGAAAAACAGAAGCAACACTACACTTGAAAAATTAAATTTGGCTTCAATGCTTGTAAATATCTTTTTTTCCAGAAATGACCTATCAAATCTAAGCTTAAATTTCTGAAACACGGGAAATGTTTGGATAATAGTTTAGAATGAAACAACATAACTTACAACTCATGTAAAAACACATCTGAGTCTGATAGAAAGATGACATGAACAAAAAGTTTTGCAAATCATGATGCTAATGCAAAATAAAAAAAAATATATGGATCAATTGTATCGTCTTAAGCTATTATGATAACATTGTATAAACTGCATTTGCATTATCTTAGATCTCAAAAGGCTTCGATTTTGAAGTACTGGTATGTTTGATGTATGCACGTTACCTTACGAACTGATGTACATTTTCGGTTATATTGTGCAATGTGCTTTATTGCATAGATCTACAAAAACAAAAACAAACCAAAACAAATTATGAATTAGTTCCATTTTAAACTTAAGACGTACATTTTTGCATATGAATAATATATTTAGATTTTTGAAAATGGTGACAGGCAAATCAGTCAAGATTATTGTAATTTTTTGAATTAATTAATTAATTTTTTTAAAAGAAACTTAGATTTGAGACAGGGGAAGCGCAGTAAGCAAGCAAAACGCTCGTGTTCCTAGCTTCTCTTAGATTGACTCGTTGGTATTTTGGTGCAGTTTTTGTGGGTGCGAAAAGATATAATAACCATGATCTTTATCAGTGTTATGACTTTGGAACATAAAGCAGAGTGCTGTTGTGAGGGGATGAAACTTCCCCTTAGCGCAAATGATGCTTTTCTTTCCTTTTTTTTTTTTTTTTTTTTTGATGAGTGTGAAAAGACAGCTGTTACACATTATGGATCTTCACAGCAATTTCATCATCTTACCCCGAGACGAAGCTGTAAAACAAAATGTTTTAGAAATTCCACACATCACACACCTTGTCCATCACAATAACAAACAAAACAAATTGAATGACAGAAATTTCTTTATACTTCAAACAGTATCTATTGTGATTTTGCATGACAAAGTGATCTCTTCAAAATGTTAGACAGTCTTGACGTCACATACAGTCATGAATCCCTTTATTTTTGAAATGAGAATTATACTTTCTGAGCTACCACAATCCTCACTGTAAACACAAAGTGCTATTCTGTCTGATTACATGTTCTTTGGCAACATTAGTAACAATCCAAGCAAAATGTGCAGAACCAACTGAATTCAGTGTTTTAAAATTATATTCTACCTTAACCACATCTTTGTCTACCTTATTGAACGGATGTTGTTACTGCAGTGTGAGGATGCACAGTTACCACACCAACAACCCGTTCCATACTGAATTCTGAAATCCCCATAGACTCAATACACAGGCCACCACGTTCCCGTATGGAATGGGTTTATTGCCAGCTATTTCAATCTCACCATGAGGAAGGCTGATGTGTCCACTTGCTATTGATCAACATGTTAAATTCATGCTACTGCACATGCAGACTTTTGACTGAAATAAAAACTTGAACAATGCCTATCCTAATTCTCTCCTTCCCATCGCACAATTACAGAATACCAGTGTGCAAAGCCCACCCCATACAGCACGGTTTCTTGCGATGCAATGTCACATCACAAAATAATGTCAGATGGCGAACAGTACTAAGAGAACGAGTGCGATTCAACAGCAGACAATTTTTCAACTATCCTACCATAGTGAGCAATGGTGCACGGTATTGTTCAGAGTTGCATTGAAATACATCACAAGTTATTGCGAGACAAAATTGCACGGTATGAGGCGGGCTTAGAGGGCCTCATACTCCACCTACTCTGTCAGAATTTGTCATTCCTATGGGACACAATTATCAGTAGCTATCCAAACTACAGGACTGCAAGGTATGGAAGTAAGCTAGATCACATCACAGAATCAAACTGTCCAAGATTTTGTTGACATCAGATGAATTTGCTACAGTTTCAAAACCAGCTCAAAACCAAGCAAAAAAAAAAAACTGACAGCGTGTAACTACTGAAATAGAATTGGAAGAAAACAAAATGCAAACTGGGGCAAGGCAATGAGGCATGTCTCTTCCTCACCTGTTTCTGATAAATGTGGTGGTCACTAGGCTGTCGTTGAGGAGGTAGGCATGGACCCTCTGGATCTCCTGGAAGGAGTCTGTGTCGAGCTCGATCAAATCAGCATCATAGATGATGTACCGGCCTGGGACCTCAGCTATCCTCTGCTTGGGGAGAGGAAGAGGAGGAAAAGAACGAATGAACAACGGACGAACTAATGAGGAAAAAAAGAAGGAGAGACAGGAAGAGAAACAGAAAACATGAAAGGAAGAAGAACACAAAGAAAGAAAGATAAAAGAGAGACAAATGAAGACATATTTCCTTACACCCCTGGCCAGTCCTTGAATGCTAGAGATAGAACATTGTCTGCATAATTTTATAAATGTGTAGGGACCAAAGGTAAATCTGTGCAAATGCTTTTTCACCTCAAAAAGAAATATTTGCTTCTAATTTTTTTTTTTTTTAAATTAGATATGATTTGAGCCATCTATAAAGGAGCTGGCACATGCAAGTCATCTCGCCATTGAGTGAAATGATAACAGACAAATATGAATGTATTAATGCCATCATGTTATGCAGGTTTGAATTTTCAGAATGCCTAAATATAGATTAATGCTTTCTAGATGAAGCCATGGTTACCACGGCATCAATCAACAGCATGATTACTATCCCATTATTGTCATATTGACTAATGGCTGTATCACTTCAAATTGAAAGTAGAAAGATACATACTGATATGAACTTTGGCCGCTTATCATTAAATTCTGTAGCATTTTTTTTTTTTTTCTGTAGATGCTGATATGCAGGTGTTTCATGAGCTGATATTACTTTTACCAAGCTCACTAGGGATATGAAAAGCCGCTTAATTCAGAAAATATATCCGTTGACCCTACATACACATGTGGATATACAGGTACATTTGTATACAATCCATGGACATGTATTTTTTCCTTGTTTTTCTTCAGATATGCTGAGGGTTCTGGGACATATCTAATGCAAGTAAACATCTGATTTGAATTTTTATCTGGTTTGAAAAGAGCCCATTTTGCAATTCTTGTCATCCTGTTCCTCTCTACTTTTGGCATACAGACACTAGGGCCTGAATACATGAAGGTGGTACAATTGAAACCATGGTTTAAACCATGGACAAAGACCGTAGTTTTGTATGGGGCACCATATAAAATCAGTCATTTCCTCAAAATGTTAAAATTTCGTCACAAAATGAGTGATTTCATAATGAAATAGGCCATGCGACACTTGGCGCCCCATACAAAACTACAGTCTTTGTCCACGGTTTAAACCATGGTTTCAATTGTACCACCTTCATAAATTTGGGCCATGGGGTCCATTTCATGAAAGTCTTATGAGAGACTTTTTGCTCATAAGACACACTTATTAGAGATGTCCCTGAAATGGATTTTACTTCTCTTTGAAAGTCTCTCATAGCTACATATGAGCGAATCTGGAAATTCTGAGATTTATGCATTTAAAGACTTTTATGTGGTGACTTGATGAAACAAACTCCGGGTTACCAGTAGATCACTGCAACTGACCAACACCTGTATTGAAACAGACAGACTTCATCACTTCAAATAAACAATGGAGACACTGTAACTCACGGAACAGCCTTCAACTCTGTCGAGAAGGGAGGCTATCGTCCTCTTGTGATCCTCAGCGACCTGCGGAGCATTCTTATCTCTTCCTGCATCCTCTGCAATATGGATTTGGAGTTAAATTTAGATTTAAAAGTAGAATACTATATGACTAGAGGCAGAAAATATCTACCATCATGCAGATCTAAGCACAATACACACATTACAAAGACATGCTTCTGTTTATCCTTAAATTCAAAATAAAGTGAAATTGTATTATGAAATAAATACAGAAATTTAAAGCATCACAGCCAATTCTACTCCTCTGTTCTGGTTTTGAGAGTAGAACACAAATTATTTTCATGACAACTAGAGTTCATATCTAATACCATATGGAATATCCTACTTCTAGAAGTTATCCGGCAGGTGAACTATCCGTGTATGCATAGTTTTGCATTGTGTGACCATGGCTATAGAGGGCAGTACAGTTACCTTTGCCACCGAGTGACATGTCGAGGAGCTGTGTCATGATGGATTTCTGTTCGGTCAGGATATGGCTCAGCTGGTACATCTCTCCTTCCAAGTCTGTGCAGCAAATTATGTGTCAAGGGAAAGTATGACTCTGAATGCATAGTCCATTGATCTCTATAGGTACATGTAATATCTGGATATGTCACTGGCCAATCACTTTGAAGCCACCTTGCCACCATCTTACTAAGCACATCGCCCAGACACATTTGTGTACACTGCTCATGTAACATCACATGATTAGAACATCACATGATTGGGTAACAGCCTCTGCTGGAAAATGAGTGCAAGTCCCCATAGAGTGTGCTTGGTAACATGGCTGCGCGGTGGCTTCAAGTACTGGCTCATGAATGGGTCAATGAGATATCAAGAAACTTCTCTACAGGTGAGATCAGTGATTCAGTAATGTTCCTCTTGTGAACCAAGTAAAGCTTGAGGACATGACTACAAATTCACAATGTAATCTCACTGAGGAACAACCATTATTGCCAATTTAAACTCTTTGTAATTACAAACACACATGTACTTTGAGCAATAATAGATAGCATACACAAAGGATAAAGTTTAAACTCTTTTCTTTGGGGGGGGGGGGGGCAGGGGGTTGTTAAAGAGAAAATTTCTGGGCCTACATGTAACTGCTAGAAACTTTGAGTTAAATTACAGGCAAGAGAGCCCTGGTCTATTTTGTCAAGTTGTCATATAGCCTGTTAGGTCATCATCACAGTCATAATTACAGACATACAAGTTATGTGTATAGTTCTCATTTAGATATTAATGAGCATGGTTCACACAACATTATCTTTGTTATTCATATAATTTTTTTTTCTCATGATACAAAAGCAAAGATTGGCAATAATATGAGAAGAAATTGGTTTGGAATACCCTAGCAGGTCAGGAATCACAGCATTTCTCTTACAAGCTTTCTAAAGCTGTTTGATAAAAAGGATACAGGAGATCTCCTTGGCCGTCTCAATGAACTGGGTATAGTTGCGGTAGACATTTTTCTTGAGGGCCACAGCGGTGTCATCGTTGAGTTTTTGCACCCTCTGCTTGTGCTCCTGTAAGTCTTGATACACGTCCCCACCTGAGGCTATCTCCAGCACATCTGAAATCAGGAATTCATGAGAAAAACTAACCATGTTACAGCATCATGTAACGATAAGCAGGGCTACCCACTCGCATGCACTGAGCTTGAGACTCACACGATTCATCCAGTTTTGACTGTCTCACTCTGAAACACAAATTCTCACACTGGATCCCATATCAAAACAGAAAGCAAAAAAAAAAAAAAAAAAAAGTCCACAAAGTCTCTGAAGTCTGATGATATTCTTCTGATCAATTCTGAATATTTGATACACCTAGCACAAAGTTAATGCTGCTTCATTGTAGGCTATTTGCTGAAATCATGACTAAATGTGTACCAGACTGCACATTGTCAAAGCTCCCTACTGTGAGAGGGGGGATGTGACATCCCCTTCCATACCTCTCCCTCCCCCCCCCCCCCCCTCCCCCACCAATCGTCACTTCACTCTCTCGGTCCTTCACAGACGGGCTTGGTTATTGACTGAAATGAAGTTACAGCCGTAATAACGGGATCTACAGTAAATTTACTTAGTAGAAACACTTGCACTGTCAACTGTCATGTCACTGATGACTGATCTAATTTATGTAAATAAAGTTTTAAGCAAAAACCGAGCAGAGGTGACCCTGAGCCTATGCCTAAAGTTTACTTGGTCTTTAAATTATTTAATGTTAGTCTCTAATAAGTTAGACCAAACTTTTATCCCCATGACACTGGCCACATCCATCCACAGTCAAAGAAGTTGATTTTATTTACACATCACGTGAACATGGTGAACGCGCATTGCAAAGTAATCATTCTAATAATTCGTATTAACACAGGTTATGGATACATTCTGGCAATTGTTCACTTTAAGGCCCTAAACACTGGACTTACACTCATCCGCGTCAAACCCTTTATTGGACAGCTTCTTGACAATTTGATCCGCCATTTCCGCCTCCAAGGAATCACACACAAGCAAGCTCGTAGAACAATCACAATCTGTGTTCAGCTACCTACTCAGTACCTCTTCACTAGCACTGATAAGAGTGGCATGTTTGTCTGAAAGTAGAATGGTGCTGCTCTGCTTCAAACTCCAGCCAGCTCCGCCGTTCTATCACCTGTTCTATATACTCTCCCTCTCGCTTTAATAGACGCTTTCTGTATTTTTGGAGAGTTTTATAGACATGGCATGGAGGGCGGTGACTTTCTCGCTCGATCGCAAGATATGAAGTAAACACACAATAATGGTATGGACATGCCCCATATATAAGCCCAGCCAGGGGATGGCTGTGTGTACGTGTATGCGTGTGTGTGCAGTGTGTGTGCATGGTGTGTGTGTGGGAAAATGCATGGCACAATTCGTAGCGCAACCTCATCTCCACTTTCTGTTCAGCGACGTCCGGACACAGAAAACTTGCTGCTTTACTAGTCTCACTGCACTGCACTGACCTCCCATAACTCTGGGCGGCCGAAAGCTAGCTCCGATGCTAGGGTGTACTGTAAATGTAAGCACCATACCTATATACACTGTATGTACATCGCATAATAAAGAGACCTAGGAATTTTTTGACAAAGGATGTTTCGTTCTCAACACAATACTCAACTTGGTGCAGGAATGGATGAACGAGCTGCGGTTCTTTGAGTCTTTATCAGTGTTGGTGTAACTATTGCAGTAAGTTTTCCCTCTTTCTATGAGTTCTACATTATTCGAAATTGATACTAATGATAGATTCCTGTTTTGGGGAGAACTTGCTATGGTTTTTGCTGCGATGCTCGGTGATGCTGAAATCATTTTCTGCGTATTGTATCCGTGTTGTGTGAATGAATGAGCCTTGCCGACGAGGCGACCAGCCAGGCAGGCTGTGATTTTTGGAGCAGCATGATTGATAAGTTTAGAGTAAAGCTAAGCCAATTCCACTGTTGATGTCAGTTCGCTGTTTTCATGCTGACATCTTGTACACCTAGCTTGTAAATCTTGTCTTTTGTTGGTATTGATTTCATTTTTAATTCTGGGTCTATATATGGTTCTATGACTATGACAATCATGACATGTAGTGCCTAATGTTTTTTGTTTTTTTCGTGCTGAATGTCATTCTTGCGAGACTGAATATGATTAATGGAGATTGATGACTGCCTATGCCATTGTACTCCTATCACATTAATAGGTACATTTCCTTTTTAACCAGTATAGTAGCCCTACTACATATCGACCACCCTTATTGAAACCGACCGCGTATAATTCGCGCACTGAACACTTAGTACGCACTTCTCTGCGCGCAAAGCACATAAAAATGGATTGGCTTTGAATGTAGATTAGGATGGTGTGGGAAAACGCGATAATTCACTGTTCATTAATGGTTTTAATCAAGGACAAAATTTCGAATGAATATTTTCACCGAATCGTAATGACAGCACAATGTAATGTCTATGGAAGTTTCTAAAAGGCTTCTAAAAAGCTTCGTACAACACGGTGTTCAATACAACTCGGTTTGCGTGCATTGTCAATGCAAAATCAGCGGTCGATCCTAAAAACGCGATTTACCGCGGGGAGCTGAAACGAGGCCACGCAAGTTCGTCGGCGATATTTTTGCACTGAAACTTCGAATCGAAAAGGGAACAACGGCATTTGATAGAGCTGGATTTTCTCAATCACGTAGGTCAAGTTTTTTAGGTGAATTTCAGTGTTAAATATTCTTATCAAGCAAATAAACATTAGGCGGTCGATTAGTAGTAGGTCCAACCCTAAATGTTAAATAATAGAACTGTCTATACCACTATTACTAATTACCAATGATAATTGCAAACCCTGCTGTTGCGTTGCCAGGACTGTAAAGAAGGATTTTGTAAGAGAGGGGGTGTGCATAGCAGGAGGATAGGTCAAGAATGAAGAAGTCGTATCCTCCTTGGCTTGCATTGGCTTTGTCTTTGATCACTGCAGCCCAATGTGATGGGATGGGGTTTACAAGGGTCAGTGGTAGCTCCAATTTTTATCTTTGATGGAACAGAAATTTTCATGTAAAAAGATATGAAAAAGAATATTCAGTGACAGGGCAGTGTGAATGGCAATGGTTAAATCATCGTATTGCTACATGATGTAAAGTAAGGGTACTAGGTCTCGCGCAGGGACTTAATGATCGCGCATAGCGTAAACTGCGTATAGCAAGCAATATTACGCGTAGGACTAAGCGCAAAATTTGCCGATACGCCCATGGAATAAAAATACCTGACAACCGCTAAACATGAGAAGAAAGCAGGTAAGAAATTTTGATTTCAAACAAATTTTTCACTAAATTTCCAATTTTTTGGAACAAATTTTTCACTAAATTTCTTATTTTTTACCTTATAATTTACCTACCTTAGCTTAAAATCTTTTTTTAAGGATGTTGTAGCCTAGACGTGTCGTCTCGCTTGTCTCGTTCGTATGATCGTAGCCGATAGAATTCGTAATTTGTTCGATCGATCGTTGGTAATATTCTACGAAAGCCGAAGCACGCTACAGCCGCAGAGAGGGGCAGACACTTTCACGCATGAAACTACATAGGGCAGCTGCGCGATCTTTACATACCCCGAGAAGGTGAACGCATAAAAAAAAGTCCGACATACAAACGGCGACAGCGCACTACTCCGTCATCGTATCATCAGATGATTCTGGGAGGTGATTTTTCTGTATTTTCGTGATATTCATTGAGAAATTCAGGTACGATTATGGAATAACTTCTATTATAAGAGCATTTCAAATTTTCGTGCGCGATATCTAGACCCCTCAACCATACCTCTTGAATTGCTTGTACGTGCATGCGTCGATCTTCACAGTACCATAGTTTAGGTAAATTCGGCCACTTGTCAGGTGCGCGCTAGGGGCTAAGTTTACCTGCTAGGCCGAGTTTACGGTACCGGTACTGGTAAAAGTTTCTGGAGGTGGGCCAAAGGGGAAGGGGGTAGGAGGGGGTACGGGGTGTCCCTTGGATTTAGAAATGAGAGAACTTTTTCATTTTCAGAATTGAAACTGAGGGATTTGGTGCACATTTTTTGTGGAAAATTTGAATTTAAAAAAGAATGAGAAGTTAGAAAAAGAAATATATTCAAAGATGTTGTGAATCCATGGCTAATTCATGGTATTTTGATAAAAAAGTTTAGATCTGCCTATGCATCCTAAAGCAGAGGGTGGACCGAAGAGGGAGGAAGATGTGTCTCCCTCCTGCACACAAAGGAGCTTTTGTAGTGGCTGGTGCACAATTTGGTAGAATGGCAGGGTGCTACATAACTTTATTTTACAATTACAGTAAGATACAGGTATTATCTTTTGAAAAAGTAGACCTATGTATTCATTCTTTTTTTTTTTTGGGGGGGGGGGGGTGTGGGTGCACTTGCGCCCAACACAGGAGGTACATTCACACAATACCTAAAATGAATGATTTAGAAATTCCATTTCAATAGTGAATGCAAAAAAAAGAAAAAAAAAGTTCTTGTGTGTGAACACCAAAAAATTATTAATGCTTCTGATGTTGCAAAGGAAAATCGATCCATCCTTAATTTTTTTTTTGTTGAACTCCTGCATAAATTTGTCCAGTGTAGCATGTGTGAATAGTGCATGACGAAACTGTCAATTTTTTAAAGCCCATAATGCAGCTTGCTACACTAACTTTGCACACTCAGCTGCCCAGGGTTGTGCTCTGGTCATTGTTTAGTCATGCGCACTCTGAAGATTCAAAGCGCTTCATTGCAGCCAAGTGATTTTCTTTGGCCTTTGTGAACGCCGAATTGAAATTGTTGTATTGCAGTGTAAAAAAACAATAATTACATAAATGCAGAGTAGAGATTTAAAGGAGAGATTAATTTCTCAAATAAAGTCTGTAGATGGTATTTTACAGAATCTTGGTGTAATGGGTTACAGAGCTTAGCAGTTTAATAGACAACTTCTGGAGGTTACCTCAGACTTGTGCTAGGCTGTCTGGCACATTTACCTCGGACTCATTCCAGACTTGTGCTTTACACTCCGCGCCATGTTGGTTTAGAGTCCCAGGTGTCTTCAGGTAAACATGGCAAGACCTCCGCAGGTTGTGCTGTGTTTCGGGGGACTACAAAGTACGAGGCATGAGACTACGCTGGTGTGGTTACAATTTGGGAAAAGGGCATACAGCCTGGATGCAAGGCTACATCTGTGGCCGGAGAGAGGGGGCTATCTTTGTCACCCAGTGATGAGTAATAATATACAAATTAGTTTATAGCTTATTCGTACACTGTATATATGATGATATGGGTGGTGGAATCTGTGGTTTAAGCATGATGGGATACACTATCAGGCCTCTGTGAATCATGCCTGCTTTGGCCCAATGGACAGAATAAAAATTGTAGACTCTGCTCCACTGAGTTGTAATTCCTTGCAAATCCTTTGAGTATCGATGTACCTCATTAATATCAGGATGGATATGACTGAGGCACCTCTTATCTTGAGTAGTTGAAGAAGGACCATGATAAAAGCTGTGAGTGACTGCCGTACACAGTGTGTGTTAATTTGTAACTTGGAGTTCTTTAACCCGTTGAGGACGGTTTGATTTTGCTACAACACGTATTTCCCGTAGATACCTGCCCGAGTATACTCGGGACTCGTCCTCAATGGGTTAAAGCAAAAATCAAGTGCTTGAAGTACAATGAACTGCTACTGAACACGTACCACTGTGGTATCTACAGTAAGATATATTGACTATGCAATTTTGTGATATGTTGGCTCATACTTGCTTTCTGTCACTGGGAAAATATGTAAAAAGTGGTGAGGGAATCCTTACACTTGCAGACAGCCAATTAAATTGATTGTCTGCTTTGAGATACCCAATGTGGTACCCATCAAGAATATACCTTGTACATGTACCTTGTTTTTGATGAGAAAATAACCAGTACACTGTACATAGGTACTTCAACAATCTATGTCAGGCAAATATAGAGCATGGAAGGAAAGACTTGGAACTTGGTTGATCCTTCTACAGGCGTAATGTAGAAAGCGTACAATTTGAAATTAGAACAAGGAATTACGCAGACAACAATGAAATCATGACAAAGTTTCTAGTATGATATACGATAGTGAAATTTAATGTTGATCCTGCAAGCTCTGAATGTGAGGTTGTTAACTGGACCTCTTGCAAGATTTAATTTTTTTAGAAAGGATTTGGAAATACATAAACGTACAAATGGAGAGTGTTACATTCCAAAAACAGATTTATCCATTTTTATCAGCTTGAGATACTTGGAATTAAAGTTAATGAAAAGTAAAGAAAGTACATGTAATGTGATTATGATATATGATATGAAGTGTTTTGTTAAAAATGTAATATTAAAGTGCAGTGTCATTGAAAAGATATTTTTCTCCATTTGATGATACCTTTCTTTCAGATACTCTGAATAGGGAAAAAGAGAATTCCCTGAAGAGAAAAATAGACCTGTTACAGAGCAAGCAGTTACATAGAGTCATTCATGCAATACACTCATTCTGCAGTAGCCTTGAATACATGATACATTGTGCATAATATTTTCTTTTCTTTTATTTCACCTTCATGCATGGCGTACTTAGAAAATATTGTTCCCAAACCCGGCTCCACCTGAATTATCATTTTCTCTTGAAAACTTCTGTAATGCCCGTAAAATATTTCTTGGCAGATTCATATCAATATTCTAGACTTCAGATTATGAAATGAATGGTACAATTTTGAAAAAAAAAATCTGTAAAAATTGGATTATTCCCAGTTTAGTCCCTAAGTGTCATCACAGTGTTTACTTTTCCATTCTTTTTCCACTTTTTGTACTTACGAATCCTATTTGTTTCATTTCATAGTATGGCTTTGTGCTATAAATACCCTTAAATTAGTTTATGATACAGTATGCCCATTGATTAATGTCAATTACATGGTCAGAGGATGAATGTAGGTACCTACTTTGGCGACAGATCTCCTAACTTATGAGTCCTCAGCCACAAGATTCTGATTGTGGCACTAGACTGATCTAGCCATTGATAGAGTTGGACTCATCTACAACACTTGTAGCTTTCACATGTAATGAGAGTGCTTTTATTTAAAATTTGAAACATGATTGTAGTGTGGCATCACTAGAATTTTTTTTTTTCTTGCCGTGTAAGTGCAAACCGGAATCGCGGAGGGTGATTTGAATCATAAGTCCAATCGTATTTCAAATGACGGTCAAGGTAGAGCTGCTTTCCAATCACATTGGCCAGAATTAAGCAGCGAAACAACTGTGTGACGAGTCTCCAATTATGTTTTGGGAGGTGAAGCTTGCGATGACCTTTCAGCCACTTCCAAAGAAAGACCGCGCTCCTCAAACGCTCGCACTGCAGTCAAAGTGTGCGCTACCTACGACTCAAGAGTGATTGATGGGAACTTGGAAGGAAGCCACACCTCTCCTCGCTCTGAAATTCAACTCTGCAGAATTCGCGAAGCCTTCCCCAGTCGTATGAATGAACGATGATTGGAATCGTAATCGCAATCGTGTTTGTAATTCAGTGTACGTGTGAAAGCAAGGATAGAAATTGCAGTTTATCAGTGTGTTTGTGTGCAAAATGATTCTGTATTTGCACTAGAGGAGCAGAAAATAACATTGTGGTGACAGCTGTTGATGTTGTTATTGTAAAAAACTTTGAATGAGACACAATGGCTCTCTTGAGGTCAGCTCCTGTGGTGACCCAGGAAAAGAAGAGACTGGTTTGTTTTGACAAGGGAGACAAATCAAAACATTGGTTCAAACTGTGGCACTGTATGTGTCTGGAAAAATTTGCGCATCAATTCATACTTAATGATTGAACACTTACTCAAATCCATATCGGATTGGCAACTTATGATAAAGCTGAGAACTTGTCGCATGAGTGTGGGACTGACACAAACTTTAAAATGAACCAAAAATTGATGCTAGAATGCTGCAGTGTGTGAAGTTAACGTACATGTACAATAAATCATTTGTTGTGATTAGTATGATGTTATTTCAAAGATACAATGTAATGATGTTTAATTGGTTGTGAAAGAAATTGTGAGTGGTTGAACAGGTTTCTTTGTACTAGTTTCATGATAGCTTTTAAAAAATCTATTCAGTTAAAATCTTGAGTGGTGTACACTGAATCATTTACTCAACTTTACGAAACCACAAACATGGCTGTTATACTGTAAATATAGTATTGTTTTGCCTTCATATGATTTCAACTATAGGAACCATCTTCGGTGTCTTTCTTTTGACTTTTGATTGGCATCTTGATGGAGTTCACAGCACAAGTTCAGTTTAGTGTTATCATGACTTTCACATGACCTACATCATATATTGCCACAATAGCACTTATTGTGAAAACCTCCCTGCAGGTCATTGACAGTTCTTGTGTACACAAAACATTTTGTTAAAAAAACCCCAATGAAATGCCTTTGAATGAGAATAAATGCACCCAGTTCATAGACCATAACATTAGGTCATCTTTATTGTCTTTATTTTTAATTTTCATGGCCATTTCTTCGGCATTCACAACACGTTTTATCAATTGTAACATTAGAGGCGTTCAACTGAAAAACAATTTTTTTTAAATTTATTCAGGTATATTCTGTTTTCTTTCTCTCTGATTTGTTTTACCATCAATTGGAGAAACATTCCCTGCAGAAGGTACTTTGCGCATTGTTATTATGACATTCCTACACACTGCTGTGATGGCACAGATTTTGAAAACTTCAGTCACTAGGGTGTGTGCAAAATATTTCTCAAAATGAAAACGTAATGCCTTTGAAAAAAACAAGAACAAAAACAGATACACCTGGATCATTATTGAAGCTGTCTTTATTTTCTTTCATTTTATTTTTGATTGGCATTCCATAGACACTTTGCTTTGTCATGTGTAATATTAGAGGTGTTCAACTGAAAAACATATTTTCCCTTTACAATAACTCAGGGTTGTTCATTTTATCATTTAAAATTCATACCATGAGAGAAAATTCCATGTAGGAGGTCAGTGTGCATTGTTATTGTGACATTTCAACATTGCCTACTAATGGTGCAGATTGTTAAATCTTCCCTGTACATTGTAGGTCACTAATCTATTAGGTGTGCACAAAATATTTCTCAAAATGATAACGTGATGTCTTTGAAAGAGATACACCTGGATCACACAACCATGACGAAAGTCATCTCTGTGGGCTTTCTTTTGATTTTTGATTGATGTTTCTTGGACACCTTGGTTTAATCACATGTTATAACACGAGAGGTGTTCAACTGCAAACATATTTACCATCAACTCAGGGTTTTTCACTCTTTTCTTTTTTCTTGAAACACTGGAGAAACATTCCATGTTGAAATTCAATGTGCATTGTTTCCACCTACAATGTACATTGTATGTCCCAAAAAAGATTACAATGGATTTTCGCATTGATAACTCCCAATGTGATTAAACTGTTTGAATGCTACCTCAGGGTCTTGAAATATAACATCTTCAGGCGCGGTGGAGCACCCCAATTTGCATCTCATTATCGCCCCGTTCTATTTGAATTTCCAACGGGCATCCACGGCTGCCCGAAACTGTGTGCATGAAAAAGTCAAATCTTTACCTTCTCCTTGTGCCGCTATGCGTGCCGCTAGTAAACTCAAACTTCCCACACTATCTAAGTTTTTAAAAACCTTCCTTTTGATGAAGAAATTATGAAATTTGCTGCACTAGAACTTGAGATATTAAAGCGTTTTGAAAATCACCTCTCGCAAAACATGCTCTCTGTTTTTTTACGACTGGACTATGGCCGGGCTCCAATGTGTGCGAAATTGTCAACATAAGTTCATCAGGCCTCAATCCATATATGGTGGAAGTTTTCGCTTGATTCCACCTTTACTTTTTGAGAAATCAACTTGTTTCTACAGGGTTTGGAATAGAAAATTGTAGTGAGCGAAACAATTGAAAATGACGTCATTTCTTTTCCCGTAATATTGGGCATGCGTGGTACGTGAGATTCAGGATTTCGTGCTCATTGTTGGTTTGCATGTGACGCAGTCAATTTGCTGAGTGTCGCACGGCGGTGACTGCTGAGCTGCTGCCGCGCACGCTGCATGCAGCAATGCGTTGTGTGTGCTGTGACATGCAACGCTACAGCAGGGAGGTGAGACTCACCGCCCTGGCTACAGTGACGCGATTATATATACATGGGACCGACCTGTACGCTTTGCGTTCGTGTCATTTTTGACACCACCTTCTGGTTTTTTTCCGACACAACCATGGCCGGAAATATTACGGTATGAAATTTAAAATGCAAGCAGATAAATAAATTTCGGTGTACTTTGTTGGAATGGCGCTTTGGTTCCGTAATCCCACGTCGTGAATTTTAGGATGATTTTCGAGGCATATTTTTGGTAATTTTGCTCGCCAGGTTTTCGCTAAAATTTCACATTTTATCATTGTCAAATCCTTTAATATGTTATATGTGCATATTCGGACATGTTTTCAAATTCAAACTAACTCTATTTTAATCCGAAAATAGGTTTCCTTGAATTGTTATTAGCTTGAGAAGTTGTTTACTTTTTCTCAACTACGCGAGTACATGTTGTTTACTTTATGCAAATGAGGCTCGGCTGCCGATGGATTTCTGCGAGATAATTGGGGTGCTCCACCGCGCCTGTCTTATCTCTATTTTGCAGAAAGTGGGGATTGATGTAAGGCATGTCATGGGTCAGATTCTTCCAAGATTAGCACTTGGATGCTTGTGGAACTGCATATCAATGTGTAAAGATAATGGACAGAACTTTGAGGAAAGGGATTCCTGACATGCTCTACAAAACTCCTTATTTCTCTTTGATCACTGAAGCAAATCGAATGGGATTTTCTGTATGATGTGGGCAATGAGTTAGAGTTTTATACCCTGAAATCATATTTGGATTGATTCACTAAATCCAAAGTTATCATTGCGAGGGTCCTATTGTGATTTTTTTTTTTTTTTTTGAGACATACGGTATTCAAACATTGTTGTGATGGCAAAGATTGTGAAAGCCACCCTGTAGGTCTAGAGTTATGTACAGAATACATAGATCTGTATTTCCTAAAATGATAATATGATGCCTTTAAAAGAAAACAAATACACCTAGGGTCCGTTTCATGAAGTCATTATGTAAAATTTGTTACATAAAATTCAGAATGGCCAAAGTTGGTCATATGTAGCTATATGAGACTTTCAAGTTTGTTTCACGAAGTCTCTCATTGTGTGTCTTGTGAGCGAAAAGTCTCTCACAAGACTTTGATGAAACAAACCTCAGGATCATACGACCATGACTCAAATTATCTTTGTTGTCTTTCTGTCAATCTTTGATTGATGTTTCTTGGACACTTTGGTTCGTCATGTGTAATATTAGAGGTGTTCAACTGAAAACATATTTTCTGTCAACTCAGGGTTACTCATTCAATATCTAAAAAAAAAACAAAAAACAAAAAAAACAAACTTTTAAGAAATGGTTCATGCAGGAGTTTAGTGTTCATTGTTATCATGACATTCAATCGTTGCCGTGATGGCAAAGATTGTGAAAACTTTGCTGTAGGTCACGATGGTGTGCATGAAATATTACTCAAAAAAGATAACTAAAACTATTGTGAATGCCTTTGAAAGAGAATGGAATGCACATGATTCATATGACCACAACTTAGGTTGTCTTTATTGTCTTTCATTTGAGGTTTGATTGGCATTTCTTTGGAGTTCATTCCACTTTGGGTTGTCATCCGAGTGTAACATTGCAGGTGTTCAACTGAAAAACAAGTTTTCTACACACTCAGGGTTGTATTATATACTGTTTACTTTTTCTTTTTTTTCTTTTGGCAAAAGAGTCCATACAATAGTTGAGTGCATTGTTGACATGACATTCAGACATTGCCATAGTGGCACAGATTGTGAAAACACAAAAGATTTCTCGTGACGATAACCAAGATTGCTGTGATGCCTTTGAAAAAGAATAAATGAAATACATCGATCTGGTGTTAGGGTTCCCAGGTTGTTTTGGGCTATAGCACAATTGCTCACAATTGACGCAGCGCGTGCCGCTGTTTGCATGTGAATGAATCCTTTCAGAGAATTGTGAGGAACCTAAAGAGGTGCAGACTGGTGAAATCAGTATTCATGTTTTTGTGTTATAAATGCAAAATGTGTGTATGTATAACTGTGTACGTGGAGGTGTGTGGTTCACACACAAACACTGTACACACACAATCACACACTGTTTGTGTGCGTGTGTGTAGTATTTGGCAATTAAACATCTGAGTAAGCTCATTATGGTGTGGTTTCCCCCCCCCCCCCCCCCACCCCACCCGAACACCACCGGCCAGTTTTTCCACCGGTGCCCTTCACCATGTATCGTTTGCCTCCATTCCTTTGTAGTAATAACCTCTTTGTTGTTTGTCTTCATGCGCAGGAGGGGATCTCAAAATAGGAGAGGATTTGGCGGGACTTTTTGTGCGATTCTCTACCTCCATCTGCCCTGTGTCTCCATCACCGTTTTCTGTTATTTTGTCCTCCACCCTGAAGTCTGACAATGGTCTAGCTCTCGTGCCGATGCAACGTCCATGAAACGGAGAAGGTGAGTTGCGTGAGCGTGAAGCGCTTTGTTTGCGTCTGGTGTGAGTTGTCCCGGATCGTGTCTTGTGTGTGTCGAATCAATGTGATTAGGGCTGCAGCCGAGGAGAGCCTGCAACCTGGCGAAGATTCAGTTCTCAACATGTCAGATTCTTCTTTATGAAATGCAGTGTTTGTTGAGTCTCTATGAAGAAATTTATCATGTGCGATTCATCACTTGTTGAATACCCATTGTGTTATATACAAGATGTTTTACATGGCTTTGAGTATCAGCACAGTACAATGTCCTTATCCTTTTAATTTGCTTGCAAAGCTTTATGAAGAACTGATAAAAGATGGTTATCACTATTCAGAGATTTGAATTATGTAATATGCAATGCGTCAGCTGTGAGTAATCTCAACATGTACATTGCATCATGGTCACATTCTAGATTGTAATGATAATGATATCTGGCATGAGAGAGCAGTTTAACCATTTTAGTGTTACCATCTCAGAAAGCCATTGACAGTGTATGCTGACAGATTGTCAGGTGGTAACAAAAGGGGTACAGATGGGATTGTGGTGGTCATGATGAGTTGATAGCAAAAAAACCCTGATTACACTGATCGTATCCTGTCGCTAACAACCATACATGTACATTGTAGCAGTGTTGAGGATTTTATGATCACTTTACTCACTGACAAAAATATTAACAATCTTGATATGTAACAGTTGTAACTAGCAGTGATGATGACTTGAGCATGTTTTTATTGTTTTGTTTTGTTTGTTTGTTTGTTTTTTTGATATTTGCAATACTGGTAGGTTATTCAAGATCAATGCATAGATTATCTCAGAGGACATGGTCAGTATTAAACTGCTGTACATTCAGTTCCTTCCACCTACAGTGTATATCAGAACTATGATACCTGGAATCCAGTTTACATTGATGTATTAATGGTGTTGCTATGCTGGGCAAACCACAGAGAAGCTTTCTGGTTGTTAGGAGGAACCACCATTGTTATGATAACATGCATAAAATTTGTGTATGGTAATGACTATTCTGTGAACTGGTCTAATCTATGTACCCTAAAGAGTCTGAACACAATGACAAGTGTAGAGAGTGCTGATGATTGATAGTAACTTTAGCTTAAATGTAGTCAGTGTTGGATTCAGAGGGGGGCGTTCCGGGCGCGTGACCCCTCTTTATTTTTATATAAAAGCAAAAGAAATTAAAAGAAAAAAATGGGGGGGGGGGTGCGTGCACCCCCCCCCCCCTTAAATTTTATAAAGGTGCCCCCCCTTTTACGGAATTCCTGTCCAGATCCACCTCTGATAGTGATGGTATCATAAGGATACATTGTAGTTTATAGTTCTAGTGACTGACTTTTGAACAGTTTCATGGTTGTAGGCCATACAAAAATTTCTAATAGAGGCGTGAATTACATGCACAACTGAATGATAACAGTAGAACTGCACCCATGATGGTGTGGATGTTGATGATGGTGATGATGATGATGATGAAAATGAAGATGGCAAAGACAAAGATGATGATGATGACGAAAATATGATGGTAATGAGGAAGATGATAGGGATGATGATGATGTATGGATATGTGATGATGTCGATGATGATTAATGATGATGATGATGATGATGATGATGATGATGATGAAGAGGATGAGGTTGACATTACTGATGAAGATAGCGATGATGGTGATGGATATGATGAAGAAGATGCTAAATATTTAAGAGATGGTAGATTCATGCTACTCCAGACAGTGATGATACATTGTAATTGATACTGGTGTGTACCAATGATAATTGTAATGATATGTTTAATGGTCATAGAGCTATCACAGGTGGTGATAGTGACGTTTGTAATGGATGATTATGACATTGAGGATTTTAAGATTGTAGCATCACCTTTTTTTTGTGTGTTTGGAAGTAAAAGGATTTTAGTGTGCAGTACTATTAAAGTATGGGTATTTGTGTACCATGTTGTAAGAGTGTGTACATTGTACATATATGTTTGAGAGAATACAAAGTGTTTTTACACTGTCATAAAAGGATGTTTTAAGTCTTTCTTTAGTGCCGGGGGGGGGGGGGGGGGGGGAGGGGTGGTTGGAGATAAAAGAAATGCGATTTCAGAATAGATCACCAGAATACCAGTACCTCAGCTTTTGTACAATGAACAATGGTAGTATCAAGTACTGAAACGATAAGTTGCATGATGTAAAGATCTTGCATATTACCTACATGTAATAGCTGTAGATCTGTATTTGAAGTCATGGTTACTGACACCACATGTAATATAGAGCTCGTTTGTATGCTGCATGACTTTGTACCAGGGATCTACAATGTATCCTGTCGCTATTCTATCAGAACACTCCCTTATCACATTCCCTAGAGGCCTTTGCATTATGAGTTGCATTATGGAAATTATTCCCCGAGACAGAGCATTAAAACAGCTGACACCATGTACTGTACATCTTCTCCATGCATCAGCTAATATCATGTAGGGCTTGTCTGTTCGTAGTACAGTGTACATGCTTTGAATTGACCATCGGACATTATACACATGTACAGCCAACCTCACCTGAGTCGAATCTGTTTGCACTGAAGAAATAGCTTCAACTTTATCTATAGAGAAAATTCGACTTATGAGGGATAAAAATTGATGGAATGTAAAGAGAAGAGGATTTGAAAAGACAGGGGTCGCACTTACAATGTAACTTTTTTTAACTAGCCAGGCGGACTACTTAGAATCAATTTTGACACTGAAGCAATATTTTGGCTAGCCAGTCGGAGTAGTAACTTCAGAATTTTTCGATTTTTAGCTAGTCCGACGTGATTTTGGGTGGCCAATGGCCAGCGGACCATCGCCAATTTCGAACCCTGAAAGACCTTCGACTTGGGTGATTATTTAACTTGGGGGATTAAATGCAAGGTCGACTGAGCAAGGTTGACTGACAGACTGTACCGGTACTCTAGTCAGTAAATTTGTTCACATAGACAGGTCTGCACAGAAATTTATTCGGTACAGAAACTGAAGCTATTTTCTTGTGATCAAGAGAGCTATCAAAGTGTGGAAAAAAAAGCAACATTGAACAATTTTCAGAAATTAATTTTAGTTTCAATTATTAGAAATCTGGCCTCCATTTTATATGATGATTTTTTTTTTCTAAACATCAGCTGTGCATAATTGATATTCATGAGAGGAAATTTACTCGTAGAATTCTTTAAGTGCAATCCACTTTTGTATATATTAAAAACATTTCAAATGAAAAACTAGGTCTGTTGTGGAATGTCTAATGGTCAGTTGACACATTATTCAAGGGCAAAATAAAAGAGAACTGCAACATTACTGGACCACAATGAATCATTTTTACCTCGCATAACCTGAAAGCTTCTAATAGTCATGAGAACCTGTGACTACACTGTACGTAACCCTGGTCACTTCATAGTGTGGCTTGTGCGTGTCCTGCTTTGAGGGCCAAACTCATCATTCATCCAGTAATTTGTTTTTTAGGAATTTCTAGAATTGTCCGACTGGAGGTTTGTTGGTATCCTGGACAGACTGGACAAAATAATGTTCCTCAGAGAGAGGCCAAACCAAATGTAGTGCTCAATGTAGGGGTCCATTTCATAAGACTTTTTGCTCATAAGACGTAGTACACTTATGAGAGACTTTATGATTATGGATTTTACATTGTTGTAGCTCTTTGAATGTCTCTCATAGCTACATGTACTGATGTGAGCGACTTCGGCCATTCAGAGATTTATGTAAAGGCTTTTATGTGATGACTTCATGAAACGGACCCCAGATTGTGCAAGGAAAGCAGTAATCAAGTTTTTGACGGATGCACTGATATTTAAAACATGGTGACACTGTTTAACTACACGTAATGAAAGAGTACAACTGATTATACATGCTTGTAGGCCGCTGATGCTTTTTGATCTGTTGATATTCCTCTAAATAACACAGACAGGCATTAAAAACATGATGAATTTTGATTTGTAGACTACATCATATAAAAGATAAACTAGGCCTTATGTGTTGTCTGCTAGCATTTCATGCTTGTAGGGTTATGATCATGGGCATGGATGGATCTGAATGTACTATGATTGAAAACATGTACTTCTGAGATGCTATGCAGTGATGAGTTGCCTGTGTTGTGCAACAAGTCCTAAAAAACAACAAACAGACTGTTTGACATCTTTCATGAAATCAAGAGTCATTAACTTTGAATCCAACATTTTCACTGTCTTTCTGAAAGTCCCATAATTCTATGAAGAGGAGTGCTTCAGACAACTTTGAATAGGCCTACATACATACGTCTGATTGCCAGCATTTCAAAATTTGTTAACAAAACCTTGCGTTAAGCCACTTTTGTTCAATATATACACATAACATTTCTCACTGAGGTTAGGTTTGTTGTTGTTGTTGTTTTTGTGACCCCCCCCCCCTCCCATACCTTTCAGGTGTGATATCTTCTGTGAATAGTGTGATTTTTCAAGGAAAACAAATTCCACAGTACACTTTCTTCAGTATAATGGTAAAAAACTATCCTGGTTTGAGGGGTATTTCATGGTCAGTTAGCCCAAATTTTGTCAAAAGAAATACAACATATATATGTAAGAAAAAAGGCTGTGGACCATGATTAATCACTATAATAGCCTGAAAGCTTAAATACTGAGGGTCACTTGTGTCCTGGTTTGAAGGTGAAACTTGTATTTAAAAAGACAAAAATCTCTGTTTGTTCCTATTACATGTACAGTAGTCCCCAGCCATTGCTGGAAAGATTATGGACAGCTGCTTCTGTGGAAGACAACACAATACATAGTAGAACTTTTGATATTAAAGGGACTGTACAGTACTGGTTGAGGTAGGGATTCATGTTTTGAACATTCCTAAGTGAGATAATGAAAAGCATTTTATGAAATATGAAAGAGCATGTAATTTTAAGAAGGATTCAATGTTTATTTGATGAAAATTGGTTTTCAAATGGCTGAGATATCCAAAAAAGTGCTAATAATAAAAGGCGACATGCCACAACTTTATTAGGATCTCTTTGTTTCACCTTGTTTTTGGATATCTCAGCCATTTCAAAACCGATTTTCATTGAATAAACTTTTGATATCCCTTAGAATTGTACGCTCTTTGACATCTCATAGAGTGGTTTCTGAATATCTCGCAAAATGTTAAAAGCAAAATCTTCACCTCGACCAGAACTGTACACACCCTTTAAACCACAACAAAAACCAGGATGAGGGCATATTCCAGCTCTTTGTGATCAATATATTTGTTTGGGTCAAAATGCATTCAAACTTAACGTTGTGGACTTCCTGTGCTGTTCTTCATCATGAGTGAAAATTTCAAAGAATTTCAAGAGGAATATAGTACAGGAGTTGTTGTAAAGTACTTGTACGCGTGTATATAAGCAGGAGCTCTCCAAGACCTGTCCCTATTTTTTGTGACGAACTGGAGCAAGTCGCAAGCTATGTGAAATTTCCTATCCTTTCTCAAAGAGGCAACGCTGGCTCTTCTATGATAACACAACCATGTACAAGTAAGTGTAAAGGGTTGAAGTTGTTGTAAATCATTTTCAGTTTAATTCCTATACCTTGTATCATATGAAACGTGGCTAAATGACGCATTGTCACACAGTGTGTATTGTCACGTGTGGTTAATGAATAGTGTAGTTCCTATGTTATTCTCTCTTTTTATTTTGCTGGACATGATACCTTTCACACGTTGTTGCCCACTGGAAATGCTCTGCAAGTGATGCGACAGAGCTTAACAGTTTTTCTGTTTCTTTTCTTTTCTTTGAATTTGGTGTGTAGACATGCATGAAGTGTGCGGACCATACATTCCATCTGCTGGGTCATTACTGTAGTGTGGAATTCATTACACTTTACATCAATATCAGAGTAATTGACAATTGAGTTCAAAAGCTTCTTGTTTCTCATTGTTTTTTTAGCTTTTCCTCTTTCTTTATCGTATCTTAATCCCTTTATCTTTGAATGCGTCTTGAGCATTTATATAATGGATTTTATATTTAGCACAATACAAATTCCAACCATTATAATTACTACAAACGTTATACTACACATACCATACAGTTTGTATTTATGCTGTACAAAAACAGCATACCATGAATAATGACAGAAGAATGTTACAATTTGTGGACAATTAGGAAATTTGGTTTAGAATCATTGTTTAAATGCAGCAAGCCAAACATGCAAATTAACACACAATTTTGCTAGGAATTTTTGGAATTTAATTTTCTTGAGCTGTCAAAACTGAAAAGATGGCAAGAATTGCATAAGATGCAATAACTGTCGAAGGACCTTATGTACATATCTGCATACAACCAGAAATTTTCATGTGTATGAAACTTTCCCAATTTACTCAAGGAGCCAAGATTTGCGATAAAAATTAATGTGAAAGTTTTGTCTACACAATGCATCGAGTCCTAGTGGCAATTTGCGAAAGTTTTATGCCGTGAAAAGGGCTGCTGGCTCTAATACATGAAAGTTTCATGCCACGAATGCTCCTGGTTAAGAGTATTTTGTATGCTTTAATACCATAGATGCAGGTACAATTAATTATATTCTGGCATGTAGTTTTTGATATGTTCTTGGTGCAGTGTCAGAAGTCATGCCTGTAGGATATATTTTGGCAGGAAGAGAAGGATGTTACAAAGATTTCACAGATCTCTAGAGGTATGAAATCTTTGATGTACATGCTGTTCTCACACGGTCAGGAAATTAATATCTGTTAGAGGGTCGGGTCACTCGTGACTGCTTCTCTTCCCTACGACTTCTCTTTTTGGAAGTTAAAGTGTACTGGTACGTGCCCATATTAAAGTATCTATAAGTGCCCATATCAAAGTATAATGTAAATCTGATGAATGGAGTATGTGTGTACTTTGTGATCCTTTATCTAATCTACCCAGATGATCTTGACACGTTTGTAACGTCACATCGGTGAGTCGGGATGTTTCTCACACTAGATCATCCCCAACTGATCATGGTATCAGAAGGATAACAGAGGACATCCTCCTCCCCCGTAGGTACTCAATGCCGGTTGCCGTGTGACCCCAACAAGGATGACTCACTGTGTGTGCAGAGGCCGGGTGCTGGAGGTGTGTTTTGGTCACATGACCTGCACAAGTACCCTCCCATTTGACAATGTTTACTTGTATATAAATTGATCGGCCGTTTTTGATTGTGACTATTTAGTGACAACAGCAAACACTTTGACAGAGTTGAAGAGCACAAGTTGTTGTAGGACAGAATTTGTCAATGACATGGCACGTGGTATACTTCATGGATAGCCGCATCAGAAATTCAACTTTACCTCTCTGTTGACAAGTAGATGCCATTTTTCGAAGATATTCCATTTTGCCTCACTGTTGATGACCTGCTGACTTCTTTTTGGATGACAAGAGATAGGTGTATAGGAATATATTTTGAAGTATGCCGGAATATATCATCACTGTGTTGAATTAAATTAGCGATACAAAGTCTTCGAAGGAATCATGTCATCGTATTATCGCAGACTCAGGTAAGGTGCTAGAACTACCATTATCTCTCAAGAGAATTTTGTTTTACTTCACGCAATACCATTTTGTAAAGCATACTGTTTTTGTGTAAATATAGCCAGAATAAAATACTTTTTTTTTTGTGTAAAGCAATAAAAGACAAATACACAAAATATCACTTGCATGTTGAAATTTAATCCGTACGACAGTTGTGCTTTGCTGAGCACAATATCAACTAAAATTGCAATTTGATATAAACTGGAAGATTTTCATATAATATTTAAAAACACGCAATTCTAAAGTCACCATGGGTGCAAATTCCCTGAAGCCAATCTTTGCAAACTCTGTATAAATTAAACATTTATAAATATGAAATTTCAATTCTGTTTTCCCACTTTTGGATTTGATTGTCATGGGAAAGATTTTAGCATTTATCAACAGATGATTTTCTTTTTTCCAAGGGAACAGCTGCTCTTTGTTCTAAAGAGCAACAGTGATCTGCATTGTAGGCTGCTCATTATTTATTGCATTTGAAGGTGAAAACTACATGTATGATTAATGTGGTAAACATCTCTATAGAACTTATTCTTTGAAATTGATATTGCAGCATGTTTTGATCTAGATGATATTGTCAGTGTTTTTTTTTTTCTCTTTTTTTTTGGGGGGGGGGGGGAGGGGGGCTATTTCCCTGAACCATAGTTTGTTGAAATTATGATAGTTGTTCTTTATTTAATGCACCATCTATCAGACCAGCTGACGGTGTGTAATCAGAGGTTTTAACAATAAACCTATCAAATGTGTGTGCATCCATGCACGGAATCTAGTATCCGGGTGGATCCCATCATTTTTGACAGTCAACGACCTAACCTTGTTTTTTACGAAAGTGTATTCCCCGCCCACATCCCGAAATTTTGTCAACAAATCCAGTTTTGTTTGATCAAATGTGTGATAGACAAAAATGTTGCCATGAGTAGAGCTCAAAATTTACATATAGTTCAAGTATGAATGGCATAACTGAGATATTTGTCAGCTTGGAATTTCATATTTTGAGCTCTCCAAAGCCAAACAAGTCTTAGGTCACAGTATTCATTTTGATGTTTGTTTTTCAATGAGGAATCAACCATATAAACAGCCGAAAGGTTTTCATCATCTGTGTTTACGACAAGAGGTCTACAGAGTCAGCGGACTTGTTTTTCAGTGGAACAGTTGAGGTGAAAGCACTATTTCCAATTGATGACAGACTATATTTAGTGTCGTTGATGCCGGGTTGAAAAGTTTTGTTCTCGAATTTTGCTCCAAGTTTGTGTTGGCAATCTTTTTTTTTTTTTTTTTTTAATTGTGCTTGAAGTATGCCTGAGATATTTTTTGAAGAGTTGCATGAAATCTACCAAGTTGACATCAGGTGAGTAATATGTTTTTGTTTTTTTTAGCAGAAAGTACCATGGAGTACAACTTGTTCAGTGTACAAGTACACTGCTTTACTAGTGTAGTGTGTATTCATACAGTACGCTGTAAGTCCTGCTCTGGGAGAACAATGTTCTAAGGTACGGGTCTACATTATCAATTGTATAAAATCAATGCATTGCAAATAGTGCTGGTGTACTACAGCTTCTTAATGGTATCCCTGGGCTCTGTTTTATCAAAAGATAAAATTGATTTTAAATTTCCTTGCCACACATTCTGCCATAGACTTACAGTTGAAATCAACTACAAATGTACATTGTACAGTGTATATGATAGTCAATTTTAACTCTTCATAAAACAGGGCCCTGGTGTATGAGAACAGAGTACAGAGTACACGTATGTAGGGTCCTATGTGATACAGTGTACAGAGTGGTGATATGTGAATGAGGTTTTATGCTTGATCTTCTGCTTGCCAGATTTTCCTTTCTACTGGTCAAGCATGGTCACTGTCTTTATCCACAATATTCATGGCAATATACAACTTATTTTTTTTTTCCTGCATTAAACAGACAATGGTCATTTTCCTTTTGGCAGAGAATATTTTATCAAAGAACAAAAACTTTGTAGATCAGCCAGCCGGCAGCGTCGCGAAAATGTGTCTAAATCATTCTACAGCGCAGCGGTGTGACCTTGAAATGGTCTCTCGAGCCGTGTTCGAGGACTGGTTTTCAATCTGCGATATTTCACTTCATGTGCATGATATCAAACCAGGTTTTTTTGCAGATGATCAGCGAAATTCTGAATTTTTCAGAAATCCTAATATCAAGTAGAAAAGATTGCGATAACATTTTATAATTTCACATCAAAAATCGTGTTGAAAAAAAAATAATTCAATTCAAAATCATCCGGTAAATTTCACTTTTCTAGACAATGAGTTAATAAAAAAACATCACGAAATGGGGGAAAATGTATCAATCAATCGAAAAATGTAACTCTTTATGGGTCATTTCGTGTAGATGGGTCAGGATCCAGCAAAATCTAGAGCAACTACACTGTCAACTAGCCCTAATGAAGACAATCCGATTTTCTTGTGCTGTGATTGGTCGATTACCGTCTGCAGAGGCTGCCATGAATGACGTCATAGTGAATCTCCACTTACGGCTTCTGCTTTTGCCGGGCCCGACGTAAAACTAACTGTTTATAGACTAACATCAAACCATTTTGAAGTTGATTTGAACACTTATTATCACATTTCAGTATGTATCTCGTCTTTTGATGAGTCCAATCGATCAAAATAAATGAAGGAATCGACAGAAGAATGTGAATATGTACAGAGTGCAAACACGAACCCGTCAGTGTAGTCCCAAGTATTCGTTTTGCAGTGTTGCGATTGCAGCAAAAACGGTAACTGCACCGAACACTCGCTGCGGTGAACCACAGAAGCAGGTATTTCCGTAAGAAGTATCACGTGTATATCTATACGTGCCTATGATTGTTATGAACTAGTAGTAGTACACTGTAGTAGCTATAGTAGTAGTGGACTAGTACTAGTACATTAGTAGTACTAGTACACTTGTAATACCATACCAGTAGTGCCAGCAGCAGCAGCAGGCAGTGGTAGTAGTCCAGCATAGGTGTACTTGTATTTCTCTGGACACTTGTGTGAATGGGTGCATTGGTCATTGTAGTGTCCAGATGACAAGACGGTAACTAATCACTGATGGGACTTGGAGAATGACGATAGTCAAAGCAAGCTGGCTTCCTTGCGGATCTGTTACGTTCTTAGATATTTAAATACAATGTATATATCTTTCACATTTTATTATTATTATTTATTTTTTTTTACATTTCATCTTTTGTCTCTGGTGGATGGAAGCAAGCTGCTAGCAAGACAAGAGAACAAAAGCTGAAAATCTGCTATGGATTGTACAGATTGATGTATGTGTACTCGAGCCTTTTTATCAAAACAGAAAAAAGTAATCATCAGTGTAGCATTCATTAATTTACACTGATTTGAAATCCACATTCAAATTCCACAAGACACGACTTTCACACTCTTGCTTGTTTTCGCCTCCTTAAACTGGACATCTCTCTCTTTCTTTCTCTCTCCTCTACCCAGTTTCCACAACGCTCTTCAGTTATTCTGCATTATCTTTTCAACTACTTGGCAGTATAGGATGACAGGAAAAAACTTTTCATTATCATACGGATTACCCTAAAGTTCATAACAAAATAACAAAATATTGTAAACATTATTGCTCTTTGTTAAAAAGGATGTGATGCAAAAAAAAAACAAAACAAAACAAAAACATTTCTGTTGGCAAGGTTGGTTGTTTACATCTTTTAAGGCACATGTATCACTAGTACTACATGTATTTGGCAAGAACAGCATATATATATGCTATATATATATATATATATATATATATATATATATATATGTATATATATATATATATATATATATATATATATATATATATATATATATATATTGTCGCTGGGGCGACAAGACCACGTATCTACAAAATGTCAAAGGTTCAGGAGAGCCAAAAAACATGGCGGCCAAAGCACTGTAGCGAATGGGATAGCCTTTCCTTTGACATGCCGTGGTGGCTTCATTTTTGGAGTAAGACAGTTGGGATTTCGACAGGACATCACTTAACCCATTATTTGACCATTAATCCAAAAAAGTCATTTTCACCAAAATTGCAGATACAAGGTCTTGTCACCCCAGCGACAGTACAGTGTATATGAAAGATGGCGAAGTAGAGTAGTAATGCATTTCAGTCCAACAGCGCTATTTATTCAGGCTGAATTTTCGAAGAATACACGAATGTCTTCCTCAGGGTTCGCAATACCAATTATGAAATAAACAAAATGAATATTTCCTTTAAAGTGGTAGTCATGGGGAATGCTTATGGCAATGCCTGAGTGTGGTATCTGAGTAGAGGCATTGTGCGTTTCTTATGAGCATGCTGACTTGCAGTCAAGATCAATTTGTATTATTATGATGTAATAATGATAGCAACCACATGAATTTGTACATGCTTAACCAAGCAGATCATCAACGCATGTAAGTGTATCATACATAAGTGGTAGTCATAGGAATGATTGTGACAACACGCGTATTTCTCAGTGTAATAACTCAGCTGTATATAACTCACATTTTCATAGACTGAGGTATCTGATGTCCAACATTTCGTTATTCCAGTTCTCTCCCAATCTTATACGTGTCTTTAAAAATGTTGGCTACATGCCTGGTATCTATTATACATACAATATAATACCATACCAAGGAGGCTTAGTACCTCCTTTGTCATACACAGCTACTTTCAGTGATACAGTTGTATTTGTACTTTCCTTTTCACATACATAAAAGCTTTGTAAGAGAATGATTACTGTAAAAGTGGAAATTTTCGCGTTGTTGAAATTTTTGTGCATATCGCGCAACCAAAAAACTAGCGCGAAAATAAAAGTATGTGGATATTTCTGCTTGCCATATATTCCTGTGTGGGATGTCTTAATTCCGTGGAATTAAAATCACACGAAACTCTTCTTACCCGGCCAAGCGCGAAAATATCCACTTTTACAGTATGTGGAACTTCAAATTTGATGAGGGTAGGTATTTGGTCACATTCTGCCCATCAAAACTTTGAATAGTTTGCCACACAAACCTAGGGCAAATAACATAATTCATAAATGTATAAACTACAATACAGGCTTTAAACAAGAAAGCTAAAACAAAGAATCAGTATACTAGTAGTATGCAGAGGTAGGATTGCTCTTAGATGAATACATGTTCATTATTCACACACATTCTTCACACACTGCATTAGACAAAATAACTTATCAAAACTGACTGACACATCTTCACAGTGGCGGATCCAGGGAGGACCGCAACCGGCGCACACCCCCCCCCCCCTTAATTTTTTGTTGAAACAAAAGAAATAAAAAGAAGTTTCTGTAAACAGGTATAAATGCACATATGCTTGGTTTGTGCAACTTTGATCACAATGCAAGCAAGGCTATACCATTTTCAGACAAATCTGCAGTGTCT
This sequence comes from Diadema setosum, assembly GCF_964275005.1. Classification (NCBI taxonomy): domain Eukaryota; kingdom Metazoa; phylum Echinodermata; class Echinoidea; order Diadematoida; family Diadematidae; genus Diadema; species Diadema setosum. Next base: position 36,766,487 of record NC_092699.1, on the reverse strand, counting down.
AGATTTTACATTGTCACTATCACTACCTTCACTTTCCATAATTACATGGTTATCTAAATTTGTAAAATTCCTGCATGTACAACCAGGACCACAATTTTGCCCCTGTTTTTTACATTTGCACTGCTTATTCACACACTTATTTTTCTTTCTTACATCAACATTGTCTTGTTAAATATGCAACATTATTTCTTCTTTGTTCAATGTCTCTTTTAAATCCCAAAAAGTCAGCAAAAGTAGAATCTTTTTCCTGAATAACTAAAAAGCAGCCATATTGAGTGATGTCTGGATACATGAATAGTGGGACATGTCTGGGGCATTTGCCAAGACAGTTAGACAGTTCTCACCCAGCATGATTACAACCTGTGAAACCTAAGAGCAGAATGAGGGGGCAGCAGTTGATCTTCATGAGCATTCTACTGACTTGGGGATACACCTTGAGTGTTATACTGACCAAACAAAATGGGTTTAACTAGAATAATAATTTACAGATGCAATCCTGTACAGCATTCAATTTACCAGTTCCTGCGGGAGGGTCATACAAACAAGCTGTAATGGAGCATTTCCGGCATGTTCCATCTCTTCAGCACTCTTGGCGTTGAGCAAGAGCTGACTGGGTTGGTATCCCTGCAGTGGCTGGCTTGGCGGGGCATTGTTGACTTGGGGCAGGGGAGATGGTGTTTGGTTGGTGTCTTCATACACCTTTGGCAAGAAGCTGCTTTTGTGGCACATATCTGGTAAGGGGTTGGTGCTGAAAGGCAAATCAGAGTTTAAAAAATATTCTTCAAGAAGAACTACAATTACATGACAGCCAGAGAAGGATTACAGTCATTCAAGCTACTGCCCATAATTCATTTGACTACTCTTAAAATGTGTACAATTAAATTTCATGACTTAACGTTCAGAGGCATCTTAAATAAGAACATTACACTTTTTCTATTGCTCAATAATCATTAACAAAAATTTACAATACAACTGTGCCAACTAAAATTTCAATTTATTAATCCCTGTTTGAGGAACTTGAGTGCAGGTTGAAAAGAGCAAGAATCATAACTTACAGATGCAATCCTGTATCCAATTTACCAGTTCCTCCGGGAGGGTCACACGCTTGGATGTTCTGTCTCTTGAGCACTCTTGGCGTAGAGCAGGAGCTGACTGGGTTGGTGTCCCCGCAGTGGCTGGCTTGGTGGGGCATTGTTGGCTTGGGGCAGGAGATGGTGTTTGGTTGGTGTCTTCATACACCTTTGGCAAGAAGCTGCTTTTGTGGCACACATCTCGCAAGGGGTTGGTGCTGAAAGGTTAATTCAGAGTTCAAAAAATATATATACTTTGAGAAGGACTACAGTACAATTCAATTACACAACAATTATAATTATTCTAAATATTTGTCAGGAATGAAACTAATTGCAAAAATGTATACAACTGGAATTTATTCAGTTCAATTCCAATGGCATTTATAAAGGAGAGCATTGTCTTTCTATTGTTCAAAGATCATTATAGAAATTTTACAAAGAGGCAAAAGAAAAAAAGTGAAATAGCAACAATTGAGATGAAAATAAAATGACATTTGGCATGAACGTAATCTATACGAAACATGCATTTGTCAAGTCTATTAAAACACAGTGGAACCAGAAGTAAATAATATTTCATTTGTCACAAAAACATTGGTACATAACCCCATTGTATTCAAATTGTCAAAATGCTAATGCTACGACTGTGATAGTATGACTAGTATGAGGTGGTACATTATTATGATTGTACATATTCCCATACCATCATAATGTATTTTGAATTCATCAAACTAGAATCTATAGAATGTAGAACTTAACTCAACTGTTGGTTCTATTAAAAATAATGATAATAATGATAATAAAATAGTCAGGGTCTATGCCAAATAGAACAAGGGAAATTGACTGATGTCATGTACATTTTACCAGTAGATTGTACTCTGTCATGATCTATATCGATCTCTGTACTTTTAGTTCTAACCAGGTTTGTAGAGCGCTAGCTGTGATACGATACCGTGGACGACTATTTTACAGAACAGGACATCTAATTGTACATACGGGACTACGGCCAGTGCGTGCGCGAATAAAACTTGCCACTGCAGAGACAAAATCGAGTCCGGAATTCTCGTTAACGTGAAGGTCACGTGACCCTACATGCATACAGATGGCATCGCAAAACCAATATTTTCGGAAATTTGCTTCGACTTTGGGTGCAATTTTGATCACTTCGTTTATTTTTGAGCCAAAATGAGGCTGGTATCAAAATTTCCGCTAGAATCTCATCTATTCAAATAACTGATTAAAATAACCATAGGAGTGTTAGATGGGTCAGGATCCAGCAATGTATCAGAGCATGTCAAAATCAGATTCTATCGCAAGCAGCTTCTTATATCCATTGTATCTCCCTCAAAAAGTGTCAAATTCAGCTAAAAAAAGTATGGAATTAATCGTCTTTTATTGGACTGCAAGACTTACCCGGTCACGGCTCCGGAAACAGGTTCATGGTAACGTAACAACGAGCGATGTTGGGGATACACATTTTGCGTCGACAAAAAGCCTCGTCGCCAGACACATGCGCAGAATTCCTGCGCGTGGAATGAATTCGGTGGATTTGCTCATTAGCATACGACGCTGCGGACTGACTGTAGATGTAGAAAACAGTCTTTGAAATTGAATTGCACCTCTATTTTGTTGTTTCTAATGCTGTTCATTTAAGAATACAACGTGCATGTCTGATCTATTCTACCCTTTCCAAAAACATCCATAGCATATAAATTTCACTGAGTTGATCCAACTTTGGAGGCTACAGTTATTTTTGTTGTTCGTTTTTATTTTCTGTATTATGAGCCCTACTTATGGTGTATGCAGGTTTAGTTGTTTCAAGGTGTGTGTCTTACATCATAATATATTGGATATAGAATTGTGTTGAATTGAATTGATGAAAACAAAAATAAAGTTTTTGTCATGCCCCCCACCCCCCCCCCACCCCCATGACAAAGGTAAAGCATGAAGTGTTCACTGTTTGTGCAGTGAAATTCATTACCAACAAGTAGCAAAAATCAGCATTTCTTCCAATCTATTTCTCAGTCACAAATTGTAGGGTTATGTATTGTGATTCACAATGTTGTGTCTCTGTATTGAGCATTATTTTTTTTATGTACTCTTTGATCTTTGTCTGTGGAGACCTTTAAAGGGATGGTACAGTTTCGGTTGAGATGGGGCTTCTGGTTTTCCAACTCTTTTTGATGATGATTTTTGAGATAATGAGAAACCTCTAATTAAATATGAAAGAGCATATACATTGTAATTCCAAGAGGAATCCAAAGTTTATTTATCAATGAAAATTGGTTCTGAAATGGCTGAGATATCCAAAACAAATCGATCCTAATGAAAGGTGGGTCCCACCTTTTATCAGGATTACTTTGTTTAACTTTGGTTTTGGATATCTCAGCCATATCAAAACTGATTTTCATCAAATTAACTTTGAATCCCTGTTAGAATTATACGCGATTTAACATTTCATATAGTGGTTTCTAAGTATCTTGCCAAAACTTTAAAAGCTGAATCCTCACCTCAGCCAATACCGTACTACTCCTGTTAAACTTCGTCATACAGAGAAGGGGCCAAGCAAGCTGACTTCTTGCCCTCGTCCCACTTTTCTGTTCCTAGTCTTGACCTCTTCTTGAGATGACAGATAGTGGCGGTGTTTGGTATTTGTCTGACCTGACCACAGGCCAGACTTTCCATCAAATCTTAAGTTTAATCCGGAAGCCAAGACTGATAGTTCCCCTGATATCCAATTGTAGAAGAGTTCGCCCCGCTGTACCTGTCTCGGTCATTGGACTTCCTTTGTGTTGACCTGTACAATTGTAGATGGAATTCAAAGGATATCATCAAGGGTTTTGCGCTGTTGTTGCTGTTTTGCTGGTTTTTAGTGGTTGTTATAAAAGAGGTTGAAAGATCCATGGGTGCATGGTGAATTGTTTAGAGAAACTACATGTACCCCAAAATATTATATTTTTGCCATTGTGTGCCCATGTATGTGTGTGTTTTTCTGCAACTGACCATCTTACCTCATCAGAGTTTCACCTCTTCTCCATGTTCACATTGGTCCCCGCAACGCGGGGACAGCCACAAGAGATCTTATCTTTTTTACGACTGACCGTTCACATTCGTATCTCATCTGTCCCCGAGCTGTGGGGGCATTTTAGGGCTTGGAGTGAGCTCTGCCACTTGAATCCAGGCATAGCGCATGCGCACATTTGATGACCACAGCTGGACGCTATCAATTTCGCCCCAAGGTCACTCTCCCCTCCAAATCTTGTCCCCGTACCCGACTTGCTTCGCGGGGATGAGGGGACAAGTCCCAGTGAGCGTTCACATTATGGTTTTTGAGGAGAAAGTCCCACAGCTCGGGACTTTCTCCGCGTTGCGGGGACCAATGTGAACGTGGGGTTAGTTGAGTAACCAAACGTGCTGAACAGGTTAATTCCCCCCCCCCCCCCCCCCCCCGGACAAATGTTTCTAAAAGACAGCTTCTTTGATACTGCAACCATGCACGTAGTGAAATACTGAATGACATGCCTCTCCAATAGAAATTCATAGCTGAGCACGCAAAAGAACTGTACTAACTGAATTGTTTCCCAATTTAGTACTGCACGCCGGTTTCAGAACCTCCTCGGGGAGAATTGAAAGCCCGCTATTTTATAAAAACAGAAATGTGACCCGCTACAACAAAATGATCCTAAAGTCGGGTGAGGTCGATTATTTGAAAATTGCATGACAAAATTCCCTAATCTTTCTGCTTTAAATTGATATATAACAATAATTACAAAAATAATCGGCTGCGGAGATATCGATGTTTAAAAGAGAGCATGTCGAGACGTATGGGAAATCACTGTTTCGAGAAAAGCGCCCTAAAAGTTTTCCTTGCGACGCAATCGCGATCAAGGGACACGCTAGTAAATTTTCACCTCCGGACAATAGAAGGTAAACCCTGGCAACCCCCGAAATGCTCATTCAAGCACAGCGTCGGCGGTCTCCTCACCGACCAATCAGTGACCAGGATGCCAGGAGAAGCGGTTGGGCATAGCGCACCCCGCCCGCGCGCACCAGTCGACTGGGCAGTGTGCGAGCTTCACGCTTCGGTTAGCGGCAAGCAGCAAACTGACCAATGAGATCACTCCGGTCGTTGTTATGGGCGGAGCCTATCTATGGCGCTCAATCCAAATTTTCGAACCGGTTTCTGCTTCGTTGAAACGCCAAAAACATGGCCCAGAAAAACGCTATTTTTTGTACTTTCCTTTCATCATTTTGCTTCAAAATTTCGACAGATGATAGAAGACATGTCAGACTCCAATAATATGTCAAAATCAGAAAATCGTAAGTTTTGACAAATTATGATGCTCTGACTTCAAACTCGATTTTCACGGCTTCGACCGAGCGCGACTTTAGGACCTTTTTGTTGTAGCGGGTCACAAATGGTCTCTTGTCTGTTTATACTGCTCGGGCTGGTTTCGCCCAAGCAGGCCCGACTGGCTCCATTCCCATGGTAATCAAGCTCAACTCCAGTATATGCGTGGGCTTTTGAATTTCTTAATTTCATAACTGCAAATAGGATTGAGCATGAAGGTGTACAAGTTGTGCATTGTTTATCAGGGGCAGTTGGTCATGATAACTAGTTTTTTTTACACTATCTGGTGATGATTTTAAGTTGTAACTTCTGGGTTAGCAAAAAAGGCCACTTCTCGCACCCTGTAGCATTTATACTGCAGCCGAGGCTCTTTAAGGCTTTTGTAGGAGACTTTAGAACCCCCTTTTTGCTTACAGCAAAGTATTGGTGTAGAGGCATGTTTGCACATCATAACCTTAAGAAAGTAATGCGAAACACTGCCTCCATGGTAATTTGAGGATGAAAATGACTAGAAGAATCAGACAGAAATTCCTTCTTTATTTTTTTTTTCTCCACACAAAATGGGAAAACTGAGTGGAAGAATTACACATTTTGCTTGTACAGCGCTTGATGTACAGGTACAGTGTATAATCCCATGTGTGTACTGCATCTTGAATGGTGATGTGTTTGGGAAATATGAATTATGTGTGTGTGTTTGGGTATATGTGTGTCCGCGTGTGTATTTAATTCTTTAATACCTGTTTACTTTTCAATGATTAATACAGGAACCTATTTTCCAGAGTAGGTTTATTGCTCGTGGTTCTGCTTTGAAAAAGACCGTATCCCTTCTAATCCCTTATGTGATTAGAAAAAAAAAAAAATCATAGATTTGTCCTTTCTTTGATAATATTTATGTGTGCAGAAATGTAATAGAATGTTGTGAAATTGATTGTTATCCCTGCCAGGAATCGTACCATGGAGTTGGGGCCACTGCACGTCAACACCACCGGCAACCCCCGCGGGGCGTCGTGCGGCCCATCGTCGGGGAGTCAACGACCCAGCTCCGTGCTGGGGGTCACAACCCCGTCCCCTCTCAGCCCCACCCACTCCTCCCAATGCCTGAGCCCAGGTGGCGGCAGTAGTGGTGGTAGTGGGGGAGGGAGCGGCCAGCCCTCTGGGGGTTACACCATCCACCACGCCCAGCGACACACCAACGACTCTTTCCTGGCCATGGACAGGATGCGCCAGCAGGGGGCACTGTGCGACATCGTGCTAAGAGTCGGCGACCACGAGATCCGGGCGCACAGGCTGGTTCTGGCGTCGTGCAGTGCGTACTTCCACGCCATGTTTACAAGTAAGCAGCAACGTTAAACCTTTAATCACTTTAATTCAGTCATGCTCTGATTATTGATTGGAGAATGTTGGCAGATGTTTTGATTGAATTTTAGAAGTTAAATTGAGTTGCTGAGTTGAATTTTACACTCTTTGACATCATTTCCTGATATTCTTGAGAAATAGCAACCTGTTTCATAGCAAGTTAAAATCTTCTATTTATATCTTTGAGAAATTACTTATATGTATATTTCACTCACAGATATATTGTAACTAGTAAATGATACTGATTGGAATTCAGCATCCTAAGGTTAATAACACTTCTTTTTTGAATTCTCCTTTTTTTTTCTTTATTTTTGACAGATGATATGTCAGAATCTCACAGGTCAGAGGTCACGCTCCATGAAATTGACTCAGATGCCGTGGAGCTGCTGGTCTCCTTTGCCTACACAGCAAAGATTGTGATCGGGGAACGAAATGTCCAGGTATGGTGAAGAAGTTGTGGTTGTGAATTTTCTTCGATTTGTCTTCCTCTACAAATGATATTTGTAAGATCTCAACTGCAGATCTATAATTTAACAAACATGATGGGGGGGGGGGGGGGTGGGGAACATGGTGGGGAAAAAAAAGGAACCGCTTGACTCCAATCTGTCATCTGCTTTCTGGGCAGCGACACTACCACCATGCTATCCCTGGTTGCCGGTAGTGACACAATGAACTTGGAACAAATACCAAAGCTCCAAAATTCTGACATTGTTATGTTATGTTAAGTAGTCCAAGGCCGACAAAGGATCAATGAAAGATAGAGATTATTAAGCAGAGAGGTGAATATTAATGATATGAGCTCTGTGTGTATATTGGCTTTTCCCATTCTTACATGTGGGCACAGCTGCAGAATAATGTTTGGACTCTCTAAACTTTGCATAAACCTCAAAATGATTCAAAATTCTGTCTGTCACACATGTTCTCTTGTGACTCATAGAATAAACTTGAAAGCTGATAAAACTTACTTATAATCTGACTGTGAAAAGCATACCCCTCAAGAAGTGAGTATGTGAAATTATTTTCCTTGGCAAGGGTAATAATAGTTTGGCTGTATTCAGTTTGTTGATTGGACATTGTTGTTAAATTGAGTCTCCTGTGTGTTAATGGACTAAATATGCATTTTATTGATTTTAAGGTTTTTTACAAAATGTTATTGGTCTCTTGTGTTTGATCTCTCTGTAATAGAGATTTCCTCTATTAGATGACATCATCATGAATCTGATAATGATTGTATCATCATCAAAATTTTGTCTCTCACTCATATTACTTCATTCTTCTTAAAGGTACTAGCCCACATTTGCAAACCCACGAAAATCAAAACTGCATAAAACAGGTCCAATATGACTTCCAGTACAAGTTATAACAGTAACATACCTCACCTGTCGCTCTTTGTCTATACCATTCGATAAAAGAGAGAAAGTCATCGTTTTAAAATCAATTTTCAAACCGGGTCAACCCGACCCAAAATCGAATTACGAGCGCGGGCTATAGCTACGTACATTGTACATGTAACACGTACGTGGACCGGAGCTAGCGAGCGTTATACGCATGCATACGGATTACGGTGCATTTTCATTTATTTTTATGAAAGTAACGGACTAATTGGAACGAAATTTTGCACAGGTGTTACTGCAATCATACCCAAACTCCATGCTAACTATGAGACCAATTGCTGCAGGTTTACAAATGTGGGCTAATACCTTTAAACATTAATCTCACTCCATTGTGGCTATACTGTACTCAATACTGTAATACAATACATACAATTGTATACAATGATTTAGCGATTACTAATTCTTTCTTCTTTTTTTTTTTTTTGCGAATCGGCACAGTTTTGTGAGTGGTTAAATTTGTGATTTTGGAGTACAGCAGTGGATGGAAAAATGTATGCAAACAAGTCACATCCCTGTCAGGATCAGAGTTAATATTTTTGCCCATTGTCAGATTCGCCAATGTCACCTGACTTGTGAAATTGATGAAAATAAAAACTCAGTGATAAATATAGTGTATACAGTATCTGTCTAAGTCTTTCCCCGTTCCCTCCCTTCCCATCCATCTCATCTTACCCCACCCCCGTGATGATGTTCTCAGGCCCTGCTCCCCGCTGCCAGCCTGCTCCAGATGGAGAGTGTGCGGGATGCCTGCTGCAAGTTCCTCGTGGGTCAGCTGGACCCCTCCAACTGCCTGGGCATCCGACGCTTCGCCGACACCCATGGCTGCTTCGACCTGGAGCAGTCCTCCCGGCAGTATGCCCTCCACAACTTCTGCCATGTGGTCAACACGGAGGAATTCCTCCAACTTCCTTTGCAGGAGGTGAGATCGTTTGAGGAAGAGAGGTTTATTGTAACACTGTGGCCTGTATTCACAAAGATGGTTTAAATTTAGACCATGGTTTATGGAAATTTTTTTTCTGCGTAAATATGATTGATAGATTGCATACGTCAACAGACGTCTAGTAACAAATGCAAGTTGATAAGCACATGTCAAACGTGCACCTATTGCATGCTTATTTTAGACCATGGTGTAAATTTAAACCACCTTTGTGAATTCGGGCCCATGTGTCTAAATGACCAATGTTGTGTGTAATCATACCATCCCCTCTAAAAAGAGGCAAAACATTCCGTCTCTCGGATAGGACATAAAATGTAGGTCTCATGTGTGAGAGAGTCACAGCTCAAGCATATAAAAGTTTCGGCTTCTTTCATTCATTGTAAAGCAGGATGCATAATGTGGTGAAGTGGTCCTGCCTCACATCCAACTGGACCCCTTGGAAATCCAGCTACATTGTGTATAGTGCAGTTGAATATGGGCTATCCTGTCATCTTCTTAGATGGAAAAAGAAAGAAAGAAACAAACAAACTATGTGTATGTAGTTATTCATCAGAATTCTCCTAAAAATGGTGAGAACATGCTTACTGAAATATTGAGAATGGATAGGCCCTTTCCATGGCCACACACGTACCAAGAAGGAATACGTGGTGTACCGTAAAGCATTTTACTACTAATGCTCTACCCCCATGAAAACCTTCAAAGATTTTATCTACTTAAACATGGCATAGTATTGGACTTTAAAACCTTAATGTATCACTTTTCTGTTTACAGAGTGCCCTGTTCATATTGTTTTGCAAGGACATGACGGAGTGGCATGTGTATATTTTCCTACGGTTGGCAGACATTCACTGTCTGTGATACCTATTGATCCTGGGAGAATGTATGGCGCCCATAACTAGTATTCCCTTGTCATGTGATTTCCCAGTATAACAGTTTTACTCGTTTGCAGTTATTAATGTTGAAAAAAAATATTTGAAAAGGGGCCAATTGAAAACGATGAAAATTTTGAAGGAAAAATTATGGGAATTTTTAAGGTTGCTACGAACTACAGTGTAACTAATCTTTATGCTACCGAAGGTTTGCAGCTCTGCAGTAAAGTTTAGGAGAAAGAAATCTGCTTTTCAACGTGATATTTCTTCTGAAGTAAATTTTTTCACTAAAATTCAGTTACAGTTCAGCCAGCGATCAAGTTCCCCCTAGGTCGCGATCACGGGTGATCAGTGATCGCATACGGATATGTTGCAATCAGTTGATTGTATGCCGAATTCCATACTATCAATGATCGCATATGCGATCACTGATCGCCCGTGATCGCGATCTAGAGGGAACTTGATCGCTGGCTGAACTGTAGTTTTCATCTTCTAGCCTTTAACCCTTTGTATGCTTTGAGTCCTGATTGGCACTGAAAAGCCCATAGTGTTATGTACACACTGTCCAAAGTCCCTGGTACAGAAAGGGTTAACAAGATTCATTCTCATTGGTGCAATGAAGGTGGAGCAGATGGTCTCCAGCGAGCAGCTGAACGTGACGTCGGAGGAAGAGGTCTTCAACGCCGTCATCCAGTGGATCCAGTTCAACGAGCAGGAGAGGAAGAGTGCCATCAGTCAGGTAACACTAGTGATTCATGGGGTCAAAGGTCATTTGGAACATTGAGCACACAAACACTGTTTAATGCAGCAAAACATTAAGTGGATGGGCGGGGGGATGGAAGAATAAAATCTATAAAGTATTTACACTCAAGTAAATCCATCCTGTTAGAGTCATTTCTTCTACTTTTCTTTTTTTTTAGATGCTTGTGATAAGGTCATTGGCTTTTATGATTTTACTACCAAAGCATGCAAACAGAAATTTCGTGAAATTATCCAACAGTCTACAAACTCTGTATTGTATCTCTCTAATCACAGTTTATTTGTCTTTCATCTGTGTGCCCAGCCATTCACTTACTCCATCAAATGCCTGGCTATGTACATCAGCTTACACTCCTGTACAAATTGGACCTGTGTGTATTATCACAAAATTTACCATGTGCTCGCCCATTTACATTGTATGTACAACAAAGCTGTTTCACTGCTGGCGATTTCCAAAATATCTATCCTCTTCATGACCTCATATGTCCGTCCCCTGTCCTCCAGCTCCTGAGGTATGTACGGCTACCCCTCCTCAACCGTGAGTTCCTGGTGAGCCAGGTGGAGGCCAACCCATTGGTCCAGGGCTGCAACGGCTGCAAGGACCTGCTGATCGAAGCCATGAAGTACCACCTGCTGCCCGAGCAGAGGTCCAGCATGCAGACCACTCGGACCAGGCAGAGACAGAACCCGTCCCAGGTGCCCGTGCTCTTTGCTATCGGTGAGTTTTTGTGAGTCACAAAAGTGAAAGTGTCTTTTTCTTCTTTGTGTGACACAATGTGCCTGGATGATACTGTTTGCTGACTATTGCTAGTCACATGAGCAAATTGTGAGTGGTCTTCATCATTCACCCTTTTTCTTGTGCGAGTGTGTCACATAGACCACTTCATCAGATTAGCACCCTGCTCTTTGTGAAGAAGTGAAGACACAATCTTCTTTTATACAGCACCTACAAGGATCAAATTGCTGTCTGATTAATCAATTGCTCATCACTTGAATATGGTAGAAATTACCATCACATGATGTCGCCATTAAGACTGAAGTTTTTGTTGTATGGGTAGTTTTAGATAGTGAAAGTGTACTCTGACATCATCCCTTTACATTTACTCCATCCCATCGTAGGCTCTTAACAAACTCATAGTTTTGCACCATCGCTCACCACTGACGCCACTATATAAACTCTGTTTATATAAAAAAAAAGAAGAAAATTGTTTAAACGGGGAAGACCCATTATAATGATGTTGCTAGGACCACCAATTTTACCTTGTTATATCTTATACCTCACTGTAAACATACCCCCCCCCAAAAAAAAAAAAAAAAAAAAAAAATAGCTAGATACATTTGTACAGTAATGGAAAATCAAGATAGCAGAATTCAACTTGTTAAATGCGGTACCTAATAAGCCAGCTTGTTGTAATGGGACTTCTCTGTAGAGGCGAAGATACCATCTTGATTTTAGAGAAGCCCTGGTTCTTTTTTAAAGAAACAAGGAAATTGATGAATGTATAGCTGGATATATATTGGATGTAGAGATAAGGTGAGGAATGGGCAGATATATGCATGAAGTACTTTGCCGAGTACTATTTAGTGTAGATGTAACTTTCTTCACTTGAAAAAAATGGCTTGCCGGTATGACGCACCCATTTTTTTATTCCCCTCCAGGTGGTGGAAGTTTGTTTGCAATACACAATGAGTGTGAGTGTTACGAGCCAGCCCTGAATTCCTGGCGTGCCATGCCCACTATGAACACCAGGAGGGCAAGGTTAGGAGCGGCTGCCATTGGAAAGATGATCTACGCCATTGGAGGGTGAGTTTTTTGAGAAAAATAAAGTACTTTCAAAGTATAAATCATCTCATCTCATCTCATCAGGCCATTCATAACCCTGAAAGTAGTGTGATATTTGTCAAAACAGAGCACTCTGTGAGTAATAGGAAGGTCTTGTTGCCATGGAACATCCAAAAACGGATAGAAAAACAAGTACTGCAACCCTTGTCATCTTAAATGTTATACTCAATCACAAATGCAAGCTACATTCTACGATCATTCCCCGAACCACTTCCCAACACCCTATCTGGGAACTGTTTCGACTATTACCAGAATAGGCACTGTGTAATACTTCCCAAGTGACCACCACAACTAAACTTCTACTGGTCATTGTTTGTTGCCAAAGGTTTCCCATCACTGGGACGATTATTCTGCAGTTGAATGAGCATGCAAAGATCATAATCAGATATGTTTTCCCAGTGTAAAGAGAACTGTGTATTATCTTCCTTTTTAATGAAGAAACTGGCATTTGATACCATATTGTGTTAATTCCTGTGATATTTGTTAAAGCTCTCCATAGCATGGGGAACTGCATACATGTAGGTTGCAAGACATATCAATGGAAGTGTGTGTGTCAGCAAGAGTTAAAGATAATATAAAGTTTTGGTATTACCTCAAAAGTTTCCCTGAATTTCCTTGTCTTAGTTTGTGTTTCAGGTTAAAGTACCTTTCATATAACTAACACTGTGAGACTTACTCGCCCCAAAGTGCTCTCATGTCTTAGTAATCATTCAATAATGGTTTCGTACCAGAGCCGCCGCCGTATGACGGCGGCGAGGTAGTACACGTATTGTGCGAGATAACTGCGACCAGCAGCGTGCAGCCCCATACACATACTGTGTAGCTAACTGCGACCAGCAGCCCCATACGCATAGCTAAATGGGGCTTCGCATTGTAGCTTACAGGATCATGACAGATTTAGTATCGCGGGTAAATATCAACTTAAAATCCAAAAATTTCTTCAATTTGAAGACTTACCAGTTAAGTTGAAGTATTGAAAACGGGCTTTGGGCAACGTTTGGTTTTGCCAATAGTCCCTTTCTTTTTGAATTGATGACTGAATGTGACTCGGTCGAGAGGACCTTGGGAGAGCTACACTGAATTGACAGCCAGCGCATGCGCACACAAACATCTTATCCGTTCATGGATTTGAAATTTGTTCGCATGTGATGTGTGCATATCCGCTGGTCGTAGTAATCAGTGTACGTAGCTCTCCCAAGGTCCTCTCGACAGAGTCACATTCAGTCATCAATTCGAACAGAAAGGGACTATTGGCAGAACCAAACGTTGCCCAAAGCCTCTTTTCAAGACTTCAACTTAATTGGTAAGTCTTCAAATTGAAAAATTTTGTGGATTTTAAGTTGATATTTACCCGCGATACTAAATCTGTCATGATCCTGAATGCTACAATGCGAAGCCCCATTACGCTATGCGTAT